>NC_090739.1:39731969-39734469 GCF_036898095.1 Palaemon carinicauda | reverse complement strand
GTGTTCTATAAATACTATTTCTTTGTCGATGTGCTGGGGTAAGATTATGTAACACTTAAATATGCAAATATATGTATGCAGACGTATAAATAGACGGATATGTATAAATGTGTGTGGGTTGCATATATAAGATACAAAATTGTGTATCGAGCGAGCAACACTCTCTCTCTCTCTCTCTCTCTCTCTCTCTCTCTCTCTCTCTCTCTCTCTCTCTCTCTCTCTCTCTCTCTCTCTCTCTCTCTCTCTATATATATATATATATATGTATGTATATATATATATATATATATATATATATATATATATATATATATATATATATATATATATATATATATATATATATATATATATAAGTCTTACCATTGCGCACTAAATAAAGAATGAAGTGTAAACATGCTAGCATGCAATTAAGTGGACGTTAGCTGCAGCTTCATGATAAAAAGGAATGATTATGGATTATACAGATTATATCGTAATATACTGAAAACACATAAATACTAATTAAAAAAAAACAGGGATTGAAAGTTGCTGCAAAGTAAATTTTTTGCTAAGTAGCAATATCAAATTTCAGTTGACATTTTTCATAAGCAAAAAGGTACTATAATTTATTATTATCTTTACATATTGTAAGAGAATAAAATTGCATTTATTCCCTCCAATATACTGAAAACACATAAATACTAATTATAAAAACCAGGGATTGAAAGTTGCTGCAAAGTAAATTTTGTGCTAAATAGCATTATCAAATTTCAGTTGACATTTTTTATAAGCAAAAAGGCACTATAATTTATGATTATCTTTACATATTGTAAGAGAACAAAATTGCATTTATTCCCTCCATGAAAACCTAAACAAATGAGAGGATGACCCGGTAATGTGAAAACTCTAACCTAATCAAATGTTATTCATTATCAAGGCAAAGTCTTTCACGTCACAGAAAAATTAAAATGAATCAATTAATTCTTGTGTATTGTCTTAGTTTTTTGTTGTATTGTGACTCTGTTCAAGCAGAGAAACGTGTAACCTGAATTCATCAAATATCAGTCGTAAGTAGTAATATAGATTTATATTATGAAAATGTTACTGTATTGAATATGATGTAAATATGTTTAATGACATTCGATTACAGCATAAAGATAATGGGCTTTCACTCTGGATGGCGGAGCAATCTCACACTGGCCATACAACTGCCGATGAATGCAAATACTAGTACGCGGCTGTACGTGGGCCGAAAAAAAAAAATAGGAAAAAAAAGGAAAAAAACATGGCGGTTTCGCTGCGGAACAGTGCGTAGAGTGCAGAGAGTTGGCGTACCCGAGGTTCCTTAAATATACTCCGAGTATATTTAAACGACATTGGGCATACCAGTGACGCACTAAATACGCAGGTTTCTGGGGCCACGTAAAAGCTTGTATGGCTGCAGTTGAAACGTAAAATATTTAGTTGTAATAAATGTAAAATGTGAAAATCCATTTGGATTCCTTTCTCTCTATTAGTTTACTCCTTGCTGGGGTCCTGTGTCTCGTCAGGATCATGTTCCTTGGCTACCTCGAACTCCTTCAAGAGGGAAGTTGATCATTGAGATAAATTGAATCAACTGGGTACAACCTCGAACGGAGTGATTACATAATGATCTTGTACATGAATACGTATGATTTCAGACTGATTGCGCAAGATTTCGAACTGACTAGGTACCAGGCTGTGAGAGCCAGTCTGAAGCCAAAATACGTAGCAACTTGTAATCCTGTTCAGATTGGCCTCGGATAACCAAAATTTCCCGTCGGTACGAAATCCGGCGTGAAACCCAATTACCACCACGTAAAACCAAGTAAACCACGTACAACATCGGACTGAATAAGTTGCATTTCGGACTCGCGTTCAGATGGCCGCGAACAGCAAATGTTTTCCGTCCGAGCCTGTACGAGGTTGTACGAAATCCGGCGTGAAACCCCAATAAGGATACAACAGTTGCATATTGTAGAAGAATAAATCTCGCACCATTCAACTTAGTCCATTGAATTTCTTCCAATACAAATATTCAATTGAAGAATCACTAATGTTGTGCTGTAAAGAAATACACGCAAAACAAATACTGATAGCTAGTAAAACTTATATTTATAGGGTGTTATTCTTTTCTTGCAGCACGCAGTTCATCACAATGTAAAAGTTAATTGTAAGAAAATCTGCGTTAATCAAATGTTAATAGTGCATTGCAGAGGAATATCAGGTAATCAAAAAACAGTACATGTATTGGCGAGAAATATAGGTTAATTAATCGTCATTTAAGCACTCAAGCTTAGGTCATCACGCTGAATCAAACCCATCTCATGTACTGTTGCATTATGTGATTGAAATGTCATTACTGCGTTACAACAAAAACTTGATATAATCAAATCTTGTTCATTTAGTGTAGAAAACTCTAATTCAACCCAATGGCATTACTATATTGCCACAAACTTCAACCAAGGAATGAACATTCACACATTGCTGAATTTAC
>NC_090739.1:39716969-39726969 GCF_036898095.1 Palaemon carinicauda | reverse complement strand
TTTCATATTTCACTACTTGATTTACCGGTTTACTATTTTTTCATGCGAGTCTCAACAGTATAATTACTAATTTACAAGTGAGAAAAGGCGTGTTGAAAAATACTGTTTTTTAGCAGCAACAGTTATTCTGCCTAGCTCGAGCCTTCATTCAATTTATCTTCAGTTGCAAGAAATTTTCTTTTTTCAGCGCTTTCCACTAATTAGGTTTTTACTCTCGCTGCCGTGGTTAATGTGCAAATCTTATTCTTTCTAGCTAATTAGTAGGTATGATATTGATATGGTATACTTTATTCAAGGAACATTTAATTTGTAGTGATTATAAAAGTAGGTGTTTTCTTATTGTATCATATGTCAAAATTATATAAAATGATACAATTAAGTGCATTTATTTTATGATCAGTGTTATAAATATACAATTCCGAGTCACATCAGCATTACCTTAATTTTTTTTTTTTTTTTTCAAATTCATAAGCCTTTTCAAATATTCCACGAAAGTCTTAAATTCAAAACTAAATTACAATTTTCTTAAACGCTCCATTATAATTCACATACACAAATTAAGTTGACTTAATCTCCATCCTGAAAATCTTTACAAATATAGACTATTTTGAGATACAAAAATATAGATCACTATAAAGTTTTTGAACAATGCAAGGGAAAGCAGTCTTATGTTTGTCTAAAATATAGCATAAAATAAACTTCGGAATTTTCAAATCTACATTTGTAAAAAAAATTATGTAAACATAAATTTGGGATGAGAGGAGAAAGGATGCTAATAGTCAAGCGAAGAGATCCAATCAATAAAGACGTGTGTTACTACACATCCATTTAGGGTATCCATGGTAAATAAAAACAAAATTTGAAAAAAGGAACACATTTAGAAAATAGCTTTATATAGAAAATGTGATTGGAAATTTACAAGTTGCCATTGAGATGGAAGCAGATGGAATTATCCCTACGAGCTAATGAAATTAAAGAAAACACTGTCGTGACCGAACACAGCTTTTATATTCACGGGACTATCTCACTCAAATTAATCAAGACAATAATCAGCAGACGATGTTTCTAATCTGATAGTCCTATCCCAAATGAAAAGAAATATTAATGGAAAGAGGAAGAATATTAATTCCTGGAGACATATCCTAACAACGTCGCAGCAAGCAACATGCCAAGAACCGATTACATTAACCGAGTGATTATGTTGTCGTGACCAAATCCCAACGCTTTTCTTTCTTTCTTCGTCCTGACATCGCTGATTCTATACAGTCGATGATATGGCTTCCTTCTGGCGTCTGTTGTGACAGGCAATGCTAGCATGCACTGGTATTCTAGGCCTTTATTGTCTCTTTATATTTGAATCGTGATTTTTACCTTTCGGTCAGCTAAATAGAAGGATAATCTTGATATATTTCTTGGGTTTTAATTTCACGTAATTTTCTCTAATATTTACTGGAGGCAAACAACACGATTTGTAGAAAAAGAAACTAATGTATCAACTCTCTCTCTCTCTCTCTCTCTCTCTCTCTCTCTCTCTCTCTCTCTCTCTCTCTCTCTCTCTCTCTCTCTCTCTCTCTCTCAAAATGATTGTATCATTGTGAGTTCTATTTTCAGACGGCAAGGGTTGAGCAAAAAATTATCAACATTAGCCAGTCCGGCTTCTTTAATTTTCCTTATGGCTAATTCGAAAACCAGTTGTACCTCATTGAATTTTTTTTTCTTTTTCTCTAAATTAGCATAAAGTGCGTATGTTGTGAACGGGGAACTCGGGATGAAAATAATGTATTTTTCCATTATTATACATTTGAATATTTCTAAAATAATCAAGAACGCGTTGAAAATATACATATTGTTTACGTGAGTGGTATACTGAAGTCGTTGGAGGAGAGTTCAATTTCGAAAATTGAAGCATTGAATCTGTTTGAACACCGCAGAATCACAATTTACATATACTAATATATGGAATATTTCAACATATCTTACTACTGGTAAACGAACTATAAAGCAAAGTCTTATAGTGAAAATCCGTAACACTTTTTGGCGTAGGTATTAATCATATGATCTTACAGCCTGTGTGGCTTTGCTCAAATTATTCAAGCGAGTATCCTCATTGAAGACAAATTCAATTAATTCTATTCACTGGCTTAAAACAATGGTGGTATTCTTAATCTGACGAACAAAGAGAGAAGAAAACCAGGCATGACTGCTTATTACATTTACGAGATTTTGTACTATGATAAGAGAAATGTGCTTTTTCTCTCTCTCTCTCTCTCTCTCTCTCTCTCTCTCTCTCTCTCTCTCTCTCTCTCTCTCTCTCTAACGCGTCTAAAGTGACAAGAACATAGCTTTGAGTCTTGATTTACATGGAGTCCAACAATTACGAAACACAGACATATACGGAAAAATAACAAAAACCTACATATCTGATCTCTTCTACAGTATTCTTGATCCATCATCACCAGCGCTTTTATGGTAGTTCTGGCGTTAGGATGAACGTCAGTATCATTACCTCATCTGCATATTAATTACTGAACATTTCATGTATCAAGCAAGTTTCATTTTTGGTGGGAGATGGGATCCGACCTACTCTTTTTTATCATTTTTTTTTTAATCGCTAAATATTTCAATTTGACTATTGCGTCTTTTAATTCCATTGCGTCGCTTAATTTTATATTAATCAGTGGGTTTTTTTATTCTAAATATGACTTTGTTGACAAAAGCAGCCAAAATACTGTATATTTTTTATTTCGTTCTTTATAATGATATCTTAGATAATCCGGTATATCATTGTTACTCGTATTTTCTACCACTCCAAAGAGAAAATGTGTTTTGCAATTAAAGTCTAGTCAGCCTCAAATAAGTCATCTTTAAGTCTTTAATTCCTGTAAGTATCAAATAGAGATAATGTAAATATTGAATTAATGGAACGTAATGCCTGCTATTTCATAGGTTACTTACGACTAAAACTCATATTATTTTCACAGGTGGTAATATGAGCCTTAGTATTTTTTAACTAAAAATATGTTCGAGGGAGTGGTTTACACTTTCCAAACATGGAAATTTGTGGATATCTTTTCCTTAGGGTCATATTCAGCTACTGATTTTTGAAAAGGGAACTGCTCCACCACATCGTCCTCAATACGAGCTACTCCGATTTATAATGCGATGCAGAGCATCAGGAATCAACATTATGTTGAGGTACCACGTTGTCACACGGTCCAAACTAGAAATTTTTCGTTTGACTGTATACCGTAGAATGGTTATTCGGGCAATTACGCAATAACGTAATAACGTTAATGTTGATGATCGGAAGTTTAAAGCAGCTTATATCTGTTTTGGTTTTCTGTCTTTTAGTGATGATTACGTGTGAAAGTGTTTATTACTGTTTATTATGATCTGCTGTTTATGCTTTTCAATTTATTTGTTTATTTTTGCTTTCCCTCTTTTCTGTATAAGCTCTAAAGATACAAACTTTTAATTAATTTTTTTAATGAAAATTTGTGAAATTTTGACCGTAGTGGAAAAAAAAACAAATGATTGTTATTAAGAGTTTCACCCCTGTCAGATTTCCATGACTGACCAGCTACCATAAATTTTATGTCTATGAAAATTTCATTATCATTCAGGGTGTTCTTTTACTTCCCCCACACAGTCAGCATTATTAGTAACCAATCTGCCCATCAAATACCATAGGTCCTACGTTTAACTCACGGAGACGCTGTAGGATAGTTCCTTGGACAAAGTTATCGGCTCTGGAGTGCAAAACAACCGTAGGAGAGGTGGTAGCTCCTCCTTTACATAATTTTTCATCCTCTAAGTACACTTTAGTCATTGCCCATTTCTTAACAATTATGTAGTAGAAAATTCATCAGTAAATTATTTATCTCAGACACTTTCTGAACCAAAAGTTTTCAATAACAAGAATTATTTCAGAGGTTTCTTTTATGAAAGTTTTCAATACACTTAATTTTCAGAACTCATACATGGAATTATGTTCTCAAGTAAATGTAAATCTCCAAAACATCTTTATAGAATACATTTTGCACTATGTAGTGTTTTTTATTTTCATTTATTTTTTTTTTTTTTTTTTTTTATAGAAACTTTGTACAACATGAACTTTTAGATAATTCCTCTCTCGTCGCACGCCAAAAATCGACAACAAAGTATGTCTAAAAAATACACATATTGGATATTCTTTAAATAAAGTGTAAATACGTTTTCCTCTAATGCACAATATTTGCATAATGAAATAAACTAATTCGTATAGAGAAAGAAAATTCACTATCGTTAGCTTTAGCTCTAAAGCCAAACAAGAAGACATTTCCAAACCATTGTAATCCACGAATAAAACCATAAAACTTTGGAAATTTGATCTAATCAAGGCAATGGCATATTTGTAATAAAACTTAGGTCACTAAGTGAAGTCTTAACTTTATGGATAACAAATATGAGAATGATGAATTATATGTACCTAAACTTGAAACCGTGGCGACACAAACGAACATTTTTGTTAAAACTGCGAATTTGATACGGTAAAGTGACGTGATGAATTTTCGTATTACAATACATATGTGATTCTCCAAAATTGATAATGTTTTAAATTTGTTTACTTTCGGTTATCGTTTTTTTACTAGTGATGGTGTTTGCTTAAAACATACGGTAAATGATTAACCTTTAAAAAAGCAAATAATTAATGGGTAAGGGCTAATTGATTAATTTAGTCATCATTATCTATACATTTCTTTAAATGGCTATAAATACCAAATTCCATGAGTTCCTCTCCCTTCTCTCCTCCAGTTGTTTATTTAACAACTACAAACTATCTACAAACCTCCTCGAACAAACACAAGAAACTTTTTTGAAGAATTCGGTGCTCTCTTCGAGATGATTATCATGGAGAAAAACGAATTAGTTATCTGTGGAGACTTCAATTTTTGGATGGATGACGCATCAAATCCCGACGCTTTGGCATTTAGTGAGTTACTAGAATCATAAACGACTAGTGGATAATGTCGACTGTACAACTACTTTAACTGGGCATACGCTAGACTTAGTTCTAAGTGATGACATGAATAATATTGTATCTGGTATAACAGTCGAAGAGAAGTATCCTATCACAAACTTATTACGTTTAATGTAGTCTACCTCTACAGAAACATGCATTAGTAAAGAAAAACTTTAGACATATATAAAAATTTTCTCCTACCGTATATATTGAAGAAGTTACAAAGAAAATAAATGATGCTATCAACATTCCCTGTGATCATGATGACCAACATCTGTTAGGAGCTAAGTGTGCTAACTGTCTTATGACCACTTACAATCAAGTGAGTAAAGTGTGCCCACCGATGGAAATACTATAACCGTAAAAGACCAATCTCCTTGGTTTGATGTAGAGACTTTGGTAAAAAATGGGGAAAAAAGACGTAAAGAAAGAAAGTGGAATAGGTTAAAAACTGGTAGTACTTGGGTAGAATACAAAACTGCTGCGTGTCAATATAACTACGTACTAAGAAGGAAAAATGTGAATACTATAAGAGAAAGATCCTCGAAGCAGCAGCAGACATAAATAAGTTATATCCTCTCCTATCTCCTAAATGATATAATGGGAAATGTAAAAGAAAAGAAGCTACCTGATGGATACAGTGATCAGGAACTAGCAAATAAGTTTCTAGTATTCTTTAAAAACAAAATTGAAAATATAACCATGTCATTTGTAAATACTCCACATCAGATTAATGATACACCAGGCACACAGACAAAATTAATATGATTTAACAACATAACACAAGATGACATCACCAGAATGATCAAGAGAGCAAAGAAAACAAACTGCGCGATCGATCATAAGCCAATATCTGAAGTAATTGGAGTGAGAGACTTCTA
This sequence comes from Palaemon carinicauda, assembly GCF_036898095.1. Lineage (NCBI taxonomy): Eukaryota > Metazoa > Arthropoda > Malacostraca > Decapoda > Palaemonidae > Palaemon > Palaemon carinicauda. Next base: position 39,721,086 of record NC_090739.1, on the reverse strand, counting down.
GTCTAGCCGAAATGATAATGAGAATAGAAAAAGCAAGCATTGATGAATGTAAGTTCCCTAAATCTGAGAAAATGGCTATAGTTACACCAGTTCTGAAAAATGCACTGGACTACCAGGAATTAAGCTCATGTAGACCTATTTCAAATCTATCCTTTGTTTCAAAAGTGCTTGAATAAGTAATTCTTGAACTAGTCAACCACTTAGAAGTAATAGAAGCTTTGCCTGACAACCAATCTGCTTACAGAAAACTATACTCTACGGAGACAGCCATCTGCTCTGTTGTAAATAATATGCTAGAAATGATGGATGAAAATAAATGTGGTATCTTAATACTGCTCGATCTCAGTGCTGCTCTTGATACAGTTGTGCATGACTGCTACTAAATGATATGCGGTCCATCGGCGTTGAAGATCAAGCCTTCGAATACCTAAAAGACTACTTAGTTGGTAGAAATTACTGTGTACAAATTGGAAACTCTTATTCATCTTATGAACCCTTAAACAGAGGGATATCCCAGGGGAGTGTACTTGGCCTAATCTTATTCTTATTCTTAATCTTAATCTTATTATTGGTCTATCGAAAATGCTATAAAGGCATGGCGTGAAGTTCAAACTATTTGCAATGACGCACAATTTTACTTCTCCACAAATGATATATATACATGACACTACTGAAACTCTAAACCGAATCCTTAATAGTGTTAGAAAATGAATGATATTTAAACAACTAAAATTAGATAAGAACAAAACTGAATTCATGGTGGTGGGCAAGAGAAACAGCGTGGGAAACTTAGGTGATATTTAAATGAACATAAATAATGACTCGGAGCCGATATCTGGTAAAGTTCGAGATCTAGGTGTATTTCTTGACTGTAACCTGTCTCTAAATGATCAAATAAATAATGTAATAAAAACTGCTGGTTACTATCTAAGAAATATTGCGTTTATAAAAAAGTATCTGGACGAAAATTCTGTAAAGAAAATTGTGATGAACTGTATTATTACCAGGATTGACTACTGCAACTCTATCTATTACAATTTACCAAAAGTGCAAATTAAGAAATTACAAAACATAATAAACAGAGGAGCAAGACTGATAAAGGGTGTCCCACCTAGAGAAAGGATCACCCCTATACTAATCGATTTACACTGGCTGCCGATTAAAGCGGGAACCAGAGCCTTTAAATACGCGGCCCCGAGACTAAAATAATAAGCTCCCAAGAAATATTCGAAAGATTGAAGACATTAAGGCTTTCAAGAGGAAACTGAAGACTTTCTTATTTCAACAGTCATATAACAGTGACGATTTAACAGTAAATGAACAATACGCGATATGAAACGATAAATACTCTGAACGAACAAGGTAAAACGACAGTGGAGGTCCTGTAGAGAGTGGGGTTCCCCTGCTGAATGGGACCGGAAAAGCAGCCATCAAAGTAAAGTAAGAAAGTAAGTACCTGTCTTTTTCTAAGTTTATATTTTTAATCAAATCTTGATTTCTTTGCGACATATGAATTGAAAAACCCATATTCAGGAAAGAACGTACAACCGCATACTCACACATGTATATTGTTCTATAAATGTTATTTGAATCAATTTGATTATTATACAAGAATCTAGTACTTGCTGAGGTAAAGCATAAATGATACAGTTTCGTAACATACAGTTATGTCAGAAAGGAAATCATTAGAAAATATCCAAAAATAAATGGTAAAGTGTAACACAGTGAAGCGTCTGCTGTAATAATATATGCAGTAACACTTTCAAATATATTTTGAAGAGGTTAGATGAGCAGATATCATAGTGAGATAAATCATGGTTATTGATTTACCTTACGATATAAAAGTATATTGGTAGTAAAGGGGGATAAGAAATAGGAATTGTCCTGAGGACCACTCGGATATGACCAAAAATTTGCTACTCAGATCTAGAGAAGTGGATGGAACAAGAAATTTTATGGGATGGGTGCAAATTGAAGAAAAATATAGTTAAATAAATACTTTCAGTTGTACCAATAGAGGAAAATGATACTTCACAGGAGACATCAATAGTGAACCGTCGATTTTACTTACAAAAAGCTGTGGCCTATCATACAGGAGTCAGTAAGACCTTAGAGTGAGGCTCTTACGTCAGTTCATATTTGTTAATTATTTCACTGAGATTCATGGAAACGTTTATGAAGGCAACTGCATAATCAAAGATATTTTCCTTTGAACCTTATAAAGCGATAAATGTCTGGCTTCAGAAACAAGGCACTTCAAGACTAAAACCGTAATTTTAGTAATTTAATTGGCCTCCTTAAAAATACGACTTTCGAACGTTTTACAGCAATTAAAACACTTGCTCTTTGCTGCAAGATTAGGGGGTCAGGTTTATATAGAATTCGGCTATGAATTTGCCTTTGGGCATACAGCAATGGACCTTTTTTTATTCTAAAACACGGTTTTTTTATTTGGATTATGCATATAATTTATATTTCTAACTATTTTTGTGATCTGAATTTTTTAGAAAACTAACACCACTCTAAAGATAAGATCAAATAACATAAAATACTCGTACATCGAAATGTTGTTAGAATAGTGATATAGTCGTGATTTCTTTTTTGCAAATTACATGAGAACCTTTATATATATATATATATATATATATATATATATATATATATATATATATATATATATATATATATATCATTTGGATCAATAATTTTTATTATAATCTGTTAATCTGTTAAATCCAGTCGGGTAATTAATGTTAAACTGTATTTGTTTGTATTAAATCAAGGTCTAATGACTAGAAAGTTTGTAAAACACTAAGTGGTCGTAGAGGCCAGTGAGGCCAGTGATACAGAAGTTTGGTCAGTTTGGCTTCAGGAAGATTATACATCATGAGTTGACACCCAATTAATCTAAATAATGTAACAAGGACTAGAATAATTAATGCAATCCCTTGAATAGGAATGTTTTATATTGCTACAAGCATTACCAAATTTTCACGTATCCCTGGACTGGATCTCTCACTGAAAACTTATTGATTTTTACAATGATCTAAATATGAGGCATATAATATTTCCATGGTATTCCGAAATTCTAAATTCAACAGGAAATTATATAAAAGATTCACTGAAGCAAATGGAATTTTATATGTTGTGATAAAACCTATGGCTGATGTTACCTTTGAGATTCTTGCTAATTACCAAACAACTGTCTAGCAATCTGCTGGACAGGTTTTCGAAACACACTCAAGCTTCATAATATCTTGTAGTGTCTGTAACCTTACCATTCTTGTGAGCTAAGGATGGGGGGTTTGGAGGATCCTATAGGTCTACCTCGTTAGTTATCAGCAGCATTTCCTGGTCCTAGCTTAGATGGAGAGAGCCTTGGGCACTAATCATATGCATGTATAGTAAATATCTAGGGCATTGTCCTGCTTGGACATTGTCACTGCCCCTTGGTTCTGCCATTCACGATAGACCTTTAAGCCTATAACAGTTCTGAATGATGCACCAAGTTGTTGCCACGTAGTATTTTTGATAACCTTATTGTTACCTGAAAATCTTATCAAGTACCACTAATGTGAGACCTATCAGATATAGAGTATTCATTGCAAAAGTTTGTTATCACCATCAACTTTGCCATATATAAAAAAAAGCATGAAATATACAGACGTAAGTATTCATAGCAATATGAGATCACACCAAGAATTTGTTTATTGAAAAGCAGGATTAATACAGCTATGAAGGTGACTTGACAGATAGGCAAATTTAGTTAAAGAATATAGCATAGAAACCCAACGTATATTTTAGATATCATTGTTACATTCTGGTCATACTTTGTAATTTCTTTCACACATATGTACTTTTCAATGGATAGTTAGTGAAAGGTAGAAAAAAAATGTACAAAACTAAAAAAAAGTAGATGTCACAATAAAAGCAAAATTCTTGCAAAAGAGACGGTCAACCATACTATATAACATAATTGTATTTTTCGAGTTTATTTCTAATCCATGTCCTGGGAGGCCTGTCCAAAAATTATCTTCACTTCCGTGTTGCCTTTATTAAATAGTTTTCCTCATATATATTAAGTTTTAAAAAGAGAAATTATATAACATTTCATCAC
>NC_090739.1:39709469-39711969 GCF_036898095.1 Palaemon carinicauda | reverse complement strand
TTGTCGTCTCAACTATTGGCTTTGAAACTGATTTATTCATGAGCTTCCAGATTGCCTAGCACAGAAGAATGGTATTTGATTTTAAAGATAATGTATGATAATATGCTGTAAAAATCTTACTAAAATTTCTCCTTGTTAGCCACCATGTCCATTAGGCTGTTTTTATAGAGCTCTAAATTGTAAATACGGTACATTTTCGAAGCAGGATAAAATACTCCGATCTGTCACATAGTTAAGAATTACCTACAGAGGTGAATGTATTGAGTTTTTGAGGGTGCTAAAGATACGAATGTAACAATTCCATATATTTTTTCTCCCAGTGGTTCTTTGAAGTTTTTTCTTCATTTTGAAAAATGGCACATTCCATAAAAAGGCCTATAGAGAAATTATTTGACATTGTAAAAACATTTGTTGTACTAAGACAACTGTTTGTAATCTATATACCCACAAAATCTGTAATACTATTTATCTTATTTCCATATGCTACTAAATAATGGTCCCCACTTTCCGATATCAATTATTACGTGATAGTCATAGGGCGATCTAAATATTTACCAAATATTTTATTTCATATTTTGTTTTGAAGTTCAACATTTCATTAACATTAAAACCTCAGGAAAAGGAATGTCTTATTGTATTCAAAAGGCATCTTAACTTTGGAAAGTAAAGATTTCAAAACCATAACATTATTTTTACTGTGATTTGATGACGTAATCAACCTCTATACGCTCACGGACTTTTAATTCTTACAGATTCTGTTCTTGAGATTGAGAATATTTAACTATGTTGTAGCGAATTCGAGCCCTTTTTCCGAATATTGTAATATCTTAATTCAAATAGATCCCATAAATCAAATAGATCACCAAGCCATTAATAAAGATAGAAGGATGACTGAGAAATCTAAGAAGCTATAGTGATGCATATATTGGTGGTGATCGCCAGCTCCCCATTGCCACACTGAAATATAAACTGAAAGCAGAAAGATGGATAGAATACCTAGGTTTGATACAACTAAGCTTCTAGAAGATGAGCAAAGAGAAAAATTTGCAATTGAATGTAAGAAACGATTTGCTGTTTTAGAGACTTTAAGGGACGAAGAGCAGACAATTAACGAAGTGGTGAATATTAAGAACATATATCAGTTAGTTGGTAGTGAAGTTTTGGGACATGCAGTTACAAGGAGAAGGCCAAGGATATTAAATGAAACTTTTGGATACTATATAAAAGAGACATAGAGAGAGATGGATTGTTGAAAGTTTCTATGAAGCAATTAAAATTACAGGGTAGAACATGCTAGGTATTCCAGTATTGATAATGAGGTCAAAAGAAACGCCAGGAATGACTGGAGAGAATATATAGACAGGAAAGCAGATGAGGCTAACAAAGTTCTGAATTTAGGAAGTGGCTATGGTGTAAGAATTGCTCAATGAATTATTAATAAAATCTCTATGGGAGCAAAGAAGAAGCATATACTCATCAAAAAGAGATGTGAATCTGTTATAACAACAGAAAAAGAAGAGAGGCAACATGGGATGGAACAATTTAGTGAGGTCATGACTAGGAGATATTTAGGGAATAATTTGATTGATATACCTGAAGCTGAGGAAGACGTTGATGTGACCATGAATGAATACCGTGTATTTGAAGTCGAAGCTACCATTGAAAAACTCAAGAGATGGGAAGCCCTTGGATACGATAAAATAACTGCTGAGATGATATTGGCCAAATATTAAGTGATTCCCAAAATACTTACAAAATTATTTTGTAAAATATGGCGTGATGAGGCAAAACCTGATAAATGTGAGCAACAAAAAGGAGATCTGACTGATTAAAATAATTACAGAGGCATCACACTCATGTAAGTTGTCACGAAAATATAAAGTATGCGACTATGAAACAGCCGGTGTTAGTGTACACCGGTAAATTTTGTGGAGTTCCTTTTAAATATGTAAATTTGATTAAGTCTGTTCATGTGAATAGCAAGTGCAAAGTTAATGTTAGTGGAGTCTTATCAAATGAATTCCCAGTGAATAGTGGAGTACTCCAAGGGAATGTGTTGTCACCTATGTTGTTTATCATCCTAATGGATCTTGTAATTAATAAAATAGTTGTGGATGGCAGAGAAGGATTGGACTGGATTGGTAATAGGAAATTAGATGACCAAGAGTATGCTGATGACGCTGTCCTTATTAGCAAAACACCACAAGATTTGCCATGCTTGCTCATTAAAGTCCGTGAAATATCACACGAGGTTGGGCTCAAGATCAACAGAAGAAAGACAGAGATGATGACAACGGAAAATGCAGAGGGAGATGAAATATCATTGGAAGGAGACAGGATTAATGAGGTATTATCATTTAAATGTCTACGAACCATGATCTCTAATACAGGGTCTTTAGAATTGGAGTTTAATTAAAGATTGAAAAAAGCAAACCAGACAATGGCTAGGTTGAGTAAAATTTGAAAATCAAATCGCCTGAAATTACATATAAAAAAACAG
>NC_090739.1:39699469-39704469 GCF_036898095.1 Palaemon carinicauda | reverse complement strand
CTCCGCCCGACCTCCTCTATATTGGCCTTGGACGGAATCAGCAATAAAAACTTCACAGCGTAAAAAAAGGGGTGAAGGAAAATTTTCTTCGCCCTTCCTTCAAGCAAGCACATGAGGTACTGAGATCTAGAAGGTTTGTTCAACACAAAATAACACTAGCAAGATTTTATGATAATTACTCTAACTACCATTTATACCTTAAACAATTCCCTTAAATTGACCATCTCCAACAAAGAATTCCAAGTAAAAGTAATTACTTTGATATGAGAAAAATTATGGAATTTGCTGGTGAATTATGAAAATTGATTACAATAAAAAAATCAGCTTCAATATAAATCCAGCTTTTTATACACTTTCTGAGTGGGGATATCTTAACAAGGTGAAAGGGTTTGGTCCCCCTATGATTCGCAAAGCAAAGCTGTAGGCCTACTAGTTAGGACACCCAAACTATTGCGCCTCTTAATTCCATTTCGTCGCTTGATCTTATATCAATCAGTGTTTTATTTTATTCTAGATATGACCTTGTTGATAAAAGTAGTCAAAACATATATCTTATTTCGTTCTTTATAATAATACTCTTAGATAACCCGGTATATATTACTCTTACTCCAAAAAGAAAATGTGTTATGCGATAGAAGTCTAGTCAGCATCAAATGAGTCTTAATTTCTGTAAGAATCAAATACAGTTTATGTAGATATGGAATTAATGGCACGTAATACCTGCTATTTCATAGGATATTTACGACTAAAACTCATATAATTTTCACAGGTGGTAATATGGGTCTTACATTATTTGAATATTTTGTTCTACCATTATTAGTATATTTAACTCAGCAGTTATGAAAAGAAAGGACCCCATATATCTTAAATAAAAACATGTTCGAGGAAGTGGTTTACACTTTCTAATAATAGAGATCTGTGGATACCCTTTTCTTCTCATTCATATTCAGCTATATCTCTTTGAAAATGGACCTGCTCCACCATATCGTCCTCAATACGAACATCAGGCATCAACATTATGTTGAGGTACCACGTTGTTACGCTTTAACTAAACTAGAAATCTTTCGCTAGACTGTATACCGTAGAATGGTTAGTCTGACAATTACGCAATAACGCTATAACGTTGATGTTAATGACAGAAGTTAATATCTGTTTTAGTTTTCTAACTTTTAGTAGTTATGTATGAACGTGTTTATTTCTGTTTATTATGATCTGCTGTTTATTCTTTTTCATTTTTTTTTGTTTTTGCTTTCCCTCTTATCTGTACAAACTCTCTTCTAATATACGAGCTTTTGATGATTTTTTTTTCCAATGAAAGTTTGTGAAATTTTGACAGTAGTGGAAAAAATAAAATAGTTGTTATTATGAGTTTCACCCTTGTCAGATTTTCATGACTGACCACCTACTATAAATTTTGTTTTTATAAAAATTTCATTATCATTTAAGGTGTTCTTTTATTTCCCCCCCACACAGTCAGCCTTCTTAATAATTACTCTTCCCAACAAATACTATAGGTCGTACGTTCATCTCACTTAGACGGTGTAGGGTAGTTTCTTCAACAAAATTATCGGCTTTGATGTGCAAAACAACCGCGGGAGAGGTGCTAGCTCCCCTTTACACGATTTGCTACCATGCTTTAACTTGCATAATATTTCATTCTCTATGTACACCTTAGTAACTGCGTATTTTTATATATTATGTATTTTTATATATTATGTATTTTGTAAGGGGGAAGTAAAGAGATATTCTAAAACACTTTTTTTTATTTGGATTATGCATATAATTAAAATTTCCAACTATTTTTGTGATCTGAATTTTTTAGAGAACTAAAACCCCTCTAAAGATAAGATTAAATAACATAAAATACATCGAAATATTGTTAGAATAGTGATACAGTAGTGATTTCCTTTTTACAAACTACATGAGAACCTTCATATATATTAGGTCATTTGGATCAATCATTTTTATTCTAATCTGTTAACCTGTTAAAGCCATTCGGTTAATTAATGTTAAACTGTACTTGTTTGTATTAAATTCCTTTATATCAGAAATCTAGGTCTAATGACTAGAAAGTTTGCGAAACACTTTAAGTGGTCGTAGAAGCCAGTGAGGCCAGTGATACAGAAGTTTGGTCAGTTTAGCTTCAAGATGATTATGCATCATGAGTTGACACCCAATTAATCTAAATAATGTAACAAGGACTTGAATAATTAATAAATCCCCTGAATAGGGATGTTTTATATTGCTACAAGTATTACCAAATTTTCACGTATCCCTGGAATGGATCTTTCACTGAAAACTTATTGTTTTTTACAATGATTTAAATATGAGGCATCTAATATTTCCATGGTATTCCAAAATTCTAAATTTAACAGGAAATTGTATGAAAGATTTACTGAAGCAAATGGAATTTTATATGTTGTGATAAAACCTATGGCTGATGTTACCTTCGAGATTCTTGCTAATTACCAAACAACTATCTGGCAATCTGCTGGACAGGTTTTCAAACACTCTAGCTCGATAATTTCTTTTAGTGTCTGCAACCTCACCATTCTTGTGATTTAAGGCTGGGGGGTATGGAGGAGCCTATAGGTCTACCTTGTTAATTATCAACAGCATTTCCTAGTCCTAGCTTATATGGAGAGAGCCTTGGGCACTGATCATATGCATGTATAGTAAGTATCTAGGGCATTGTCCTGCTTGGACATTGTCACTGCCCCTTGGTTCTGTCATTCACGATAGACCTTTAAGCCTCCAACAGTTCTGAATGATGCAACATGTTGCTGCCACAATAACCTTATTGTTACCTGAAAATCTTGACAAGTCCCACTAATGTGAAACCTATCAAATGTACAGTATTCATTGCAAAAATTTGGGATCACCATCAACTTTGCCATATATAAAAAAGCATAAAATACACAGACGTAAGTATTCATAGCAATATGAGATCATACCAAGTATTTGTTTGTTGAAAAGCAAGATTGACTCAGTATGAAGGTGACTTGACAGATAGGCAAATTTAGTTAAAGAATTTAGCATAGAAACCCAACGTAAATTTTCAATATCATTGTTACGTTCTGGTCATACTTTGTAATTTATTTCACACATATGTCCTTTTCAATGGATAGTAAGTAAAAGGCAGAAAAATGTACAAAACTAAAAACAAGTAGATATCACAACAAAAACAAAATTTTTACAATAGAAGCGATTAACCATACTATATGGTATAATTGTGTTTTTCGTGTTTATTTCTAATCCATATCCTGGGAGGCCTATCCAAAAATTATCTTCACTTCTGCGTTGCCTTTATTAAATAGTTTTCCTCATATTTATTCAGTTTTAAAAAGAGAAATTATATTATATTACATTTGCAAATAGCAGTATATATGCACCAGGCTAATAGTAAATTTTGAGATATTAAAGGTTAGAAATATATAAAAGGATATTAGGTTATGAAAAAATAATGAAAATTTATATTTCTGAATTTCAGTAAAGAGCATTCACCACTTTCATAAATAACTTGACAATATTGGTAATAAACGTAATCAAAACGTTAAAATATTGAGAAAAATGTGCAGTAAAATTACTCAAAAAATATTTTTTCATTTGGAATTCCGGACGTAAATCAATTAGCTCATAATTGTGCCAGCATAAAACTTTTATACAAGCCCAATTATCAGTTATAATATTTCAAAATGACCTCTGTTCTGACGTTTGTTTACATATTCGCTATTTCATAAACAGTTTATTTGTATAGTTTTTTTTTCAATGATTAAACCTTTTCCCTTAAGAGAGGATTGCTTTATAAATATCACCACGATAGTTACTAGAACATTCTTCCTAGAAGAACTGAATTGCGTATCATTCATCATTATATGATATTCATATCACTAATTACTGAAGAAAAGTATATGGTATCTTTATACATGTTTTTTTTTAATATTTATTTTTTGTTAAGATTTAGCACTCGTAAAAACATCGCTGGGAAATGAATATGGAAAAAGGAATAGTATGTGAAAAGTAGATTTCAACATTTCCTTTATGGCCTGTTTTTAAGCAAGATCTAATCCTCGAGAAGTAGAATTCTTACTAACGCCAACATTCAACTCGATTACTTAGATAAAGAATTACTTAGATAAAGAACTGAGATAAAATGATAGAGGGATTTGAAATACGTTACTAAGTTTGATATCATAGTTATTTTAACAAATCATTAATTTATTTATCCAATTCTTGGAAGGAAACAGATATCTGATTTGTACAAATTGAAAAAGCAGAGTTAACTTCTTAAATTTCCTAATGATGTATGAATATCTGAACGCCTGGAATTTAAAAAAGAATGATTCTTAATATAATGAAAATCTGTTATCTTCAAGATTACAGATATCTTCTTAATCTAAGCTTTTCCAAGGAAACTCTCGATCACTATCTGTACTTTCAAAAGAATAATTTCTAGTTTTGATTTGGAGTTATTTCATAAACTGTATTAATGAATGCATTTTAAGTAGAGTGTACCAACCGTGTGTCACACGATCGTACATAAATTATTTTGTATATATTATGCTTGTATCTGCGCTCTTCCCTTGCACTAAAAAGAACCAGAATGAGCATGTCTGTGTGTCGCCTATGTAACATTGTCATTTTCTCGAACATGTATTTTCCTGTTGCCTTGAGGTTTTGTATATAAAGGAGAGTGTTCTTTAATAAAGTTACTCAGTTGATTGCATCCTGCCTTCGAGTCATATCCTTTCTCTCGGCCGTCACATTGGTGACCCCGGAAGTCGACTCGCTCCCACCGCCTTCCACCCCCACCCCCTCACCCCTCCATCGTTGGTACTATGACGGACTCTACGGCAGTTGGCTCTGCGGCCGCCCCATTCAAACTTTCATCGTTTGCCAGCGGAGAGGCGTTTGCTTGGTTTCAGCGCACAGAAGTCCAGTTTTGCATCAGGGGCGTGACTCGCTCAACCACCAAAGCAGATTATGTTCTCGAGGCGATA
>NC_090739.1:39689469-39691969 GCF_036898095.1 Palaemon carinicauda | reverse complement strand
GAAAAATTTGCAATTGAATGTAAGAATCGATTTGCAGTTTTAGAGACTTTAAGGGACGAAGAGCAGACAATTAACGAAGTGGTGAATATTCAGAACATATATCAGTTAGTTGGTAGTGAAGTTTTTGGACATACAGTTACAAGGAGAAAGCCATGGATATCAAATGATACTTTTGGAAACTGTAAAAAAAGAGACGAAGAGAAAAATGGATTGTTGAAAGTTTCGAGGAAGCAATTAAAATTACAGAGTAGAACATGCTAGGTATTCCAGTATTGATAATGAGGACAAAAGAAATGCCAGGAATGACTGGAGAGAATATATAGACAGGAAAGTAGAAGAGGCTGACAAAGTTCTGAATTCATGAAGTGGCTATGGTGTAAGAATTGCTCATAGAATTATTAATAATATTTCTATGGGGGCAAAGAAAAAGAAGCATATACTCATCAAAAAGAGATATGAATCTGTTAAAACAACAGAAGATGAAGAGAGGCAACGTTGGATGGAACAATTTAGTGAGGTCATGAATAGGAGATATGAAGGGAATAATTTGACCAATATACCTGAAGCTGAGGAAGACCTTGATGTGCCCAAGAATGAATACATTGTGTTTGAAGTCGAAGCAATCATTAAAAAACTCGAGAGATGGAAAGCCCCTGGGTACGATAAAACAACTTCTGAGATGATATTGTCCAAAAATTAAGTGATTCCCAGAATACTTACAAATTTATTTTGAAGAATGTGGCGTGATGAGGCAAAACCTGATGAATGGGAGCTAAGAATGTTGGTGAAAATGGCAAAAAAAAAAAAAAAGATCTGACTGATTAAAATAATTACAGAGACATTAGACACGTCAGTTGTCATGAAAATATATAGTATGCGACTATGAAATAACTGGTGATAGTGTGCACCGGTCAATTTTGTGAAGAGTTCTTTGTTATTGTGGAGTTCCTCTTATACTGTATATGTAAATTTGATTAAGTCTCTTCATGTGAATAGCAAGTGCAAAGTTAGTGTTAGCGAAGTCTTATCAAATGAATTCCCAGTGAATAGTGGAGTACTCCAGGGGAATGTGTTGTCACCTATGATGTGCATCATCCTAATGGATTTCGTAATTAATAAAATAGTTGTGGATGGCGGAGAAGGATTGAACTGGATTGGTAATAGGAAATTAGCTGACCAATAGTATTCTGATGTCACTGTCCCTATTAGCAAAACACCACAGGATTTGCCATGCTTGGTCATTAAAGTGTATGAAATATTACATGAGGTTGGGCACAAGATGAATAAAAAAAAAAAGACAGATGATGACAACGGAAAATACATAAGGAAAATGAAATATTGGAAGGAGACAGAATTAATGAGGTTTTATCATTTAAATGTCTTAGAATCATGATCTCTAATACAGGGTCTTTAGAACTGGAGTTTGATTAAAGATTGAAAAGAGCAAACCAGACAATGGCTAGGCTCAGTAAAATTTGTAAATCAAATCGCCTTAAATTACATATAAAGAATAGGCTATATATATCAGTTCAGTGAGATCGGCGTTACTGAATGGAAATGAGTCGTGATATGACAATGAAACAATATCCAACAGATTTTGTGGATTTGAGAACAAAGCCCTCAGAAGAATATTGGAAGTTAAATAGCAGGACAGGATTAGAAATTAAACTAAAGAGATTACTCGAGTGCCATATGTGGATGAGGGGTAGATGGAGATAGTTTGGGCATGCTCTTCGCACTACCCAAAAGAGATTAGTTCAACAAACTTTTAATTGGACTCCAAAAGGCACTAGAAGAGTTGGAAGGCCTAGGCCTACATGGATGAGGACCATTAAGCATGAAGTAGGAGATGAATAATGGAGAAATGTTGATTTAAAAGCACAAGATAGAGACGACTTCCGAAATCTATCCGAGGCCCTGTGCGTCAATAGGCACAGGAGATGATGATGACGATGATGATGAATAGGATATCATACTATATATGTTTATGTGTAAATACATAATTACAAATCTAAATTTTATATATCAGATTGGAAAATAACCTGTGCTTCTGGTTATCTTTAATCTCATTTTTTTTGGTCAAAGCAAAAGATAACGTTATGCAAAGTAGAATAGAGAATTGAAAGTTGTGTTTTCTAATTTTGCATTATTTTGGAAGTGCCTATATACTCAATTCATTACATATATAACCCTCCAAAGTGAGTAGGTAATATCTGATAATCAAAAAAATTTGATAGAAAATAGTTGTAGTTCTTTGAGAATTGACAAAATATTCCTTTACCGCAATTAGACGTGAGGTAAGAAATTGAAATGATCGAAGGATAGAAGTAACATTGAGGTTTAGAGGCGATAGGAATTAAGAAAATTAGTGTATTGAAGATTTTTATATCAGAATAAATAATTTTATTAATAAGGCACTTCTTACATGATCAAATAATGCCCAGGTGGGATATTTGGTTTCATTCTCTAATATGAAAACTATTGCAGTAATTATTACATA
>NC_090739.1:39671969-39684469 GCF_036898095.1 Palaemon carinicauda | reverse complement strand
TCTTACTCCAAAAAGAGAAGGTGTTATGCGATAGAAGTCTAATCAGCATCAAATGAGTCTTAATTTCTGTAAGAATCATATACAGTTTATGTAGATATGGAATTAATGGCACGTAATACCAGCTATTTCATAGGATATTTACGACTAAAACTCATTATTTTCACAGGTGGAAATATGAGCCTTACATTATTTGAATATTTTATTCTACCATTATTAGTATATTTATCTCAGCAGTTATGAAAAGAAAGAACCCGCATTTCTTGAATAAAAACATGTTCGAGGAAGTGGTTTACACTTTCCAATAATAGAGATCTGTGGATACCCTTTTCTTGGGATTCATATTCAGCTATTTCTCTTTGAAAATGGACCTGCTCTACCATATCGTCCTCAATACGAACATCTGGCATCAACATTATGTTGAGGTAGGCCTACCACGTTGTCACACTTTGTCTAAACTAGAAATTTTTCGTTTGACTGTATACCGTAGAATGGTTATTCTGGCAATTACGCAATAACGTTATAACGTTGATGTTAATGACAGAAGTTTAAAACAGCTTATATCTGTTTTAGTTTTCTAACTTTTAGTGATGATTACGTATGAAGGTGTTTATTTTTTGGATTATTATGATCTGCTATTTATTCTTTTTTATTATTTTTTTTTTGCTTTCCCTCTTATCTGAACAAACTCTCTTCTAAGATACGAACTTTGGATGAGTTTTTCTCAATGAAAATTTGTGAATTTTTTACCGTAGTTGTTGTCATGAGTTTCACCCTTGTCAGATTTTCATGACTGACCACCTACTATAAATTTTTTCTGTATAGATATTCCATTATCATTTAAGGTGTTCTTTTACTTCCCCCCACACAGTCAGCCTTCTTAATAATTACTCTGCCCATCAAATACCATAGGTCCTACGTTCATCTCACGGAGACGCTGTAGGATAGTCTCTTCAACAAAATTATCGGCTCTGATGTGCAAAACAACCGCAGGAGAGGTAAGGTGGTAGCTCCTCCTTTACACGATTTGCTACCGTGCTTTAACTTACATTATATTTCATTCTCTACGTACACCTTAGTAACTGCGTATTTTTCAACAATTATGTAGTAGAAAATTCACCAGTAAATTATATATTTCAGAAACCTTTTGATTTCTGAGGTTTCTTATGTGAATATTTTTCAACAAACTTTTAATTTTCAGAACATCTACATGGAATTATATTCTCAAGTAAATGTAAATCTCTAAAACATCTATATAGAATACATTTTACATTGTGTAGTTTTTTTTTTTTTTTTTTTTTTTTTTTTAGAAGCTTGTGTAATATGAATTTTTAGATAATGTCTCCTCGCGCGACAAAATCGATATCAAAGTTTGTCTAGAAAAATACACATATTGGACATTATTTAAATAAAGTATAAATACGTTTTCCTCTAATGCACAATATTTGCATAATGAAATAAACTCATTCGTATTGAAAAAAGAAAATTCACCATCGTTAGCTTTAGCTATGAAGCCAAACAAGAAGACATTTCCAAACCATTGTAATCCACGAATAAAACCTTAAAACTTTGGAAATTTAATCTAATCAAGGGAATGGCATATTTGTAATAAAACTTGGGTAACTAAGTGAAGTCTTAACTTTTTGGATAACAAATATGAGAATGGTGAATTATATGTACCTAAACTTGAAACTGTGGCGACACAAACGAACATTTCTGTTAAAACTCTGCGAATTTAATACGGTAAAGTGACGTGATGAATTTTCGTATTACAATAGGCTACATATGCGATTCTCCAAAATTGAAAATGTTTTAAATTTGTTTACTTTCGGTTATCGTTTTTTTTTACTAGTGATGGTGTTTTGCTTAAAACATACGGTAACTGATTAACCTTTAAAAAGCAAATAATTAATGGGTAAGGGCTAATTAATTAATTTAGTCATCATTATTTATCCATTTCTTTAAATGGCTATAAATACCAAATTCCATGAGTTCCTCTCCCTTCTCTCCTCCAGTTGTTTATTTAACACCTACAAACAATCTACAAACCTCCTCGAACAAACACAAGAAACTTTTTTGAAGAATTCGGTGCTCTCATCGAGATGATTATCATGGAGAAAAACGAATTAGTTATCTGTGGAGACTTCAATTTTTGGATGGATGACGCATCAAATCCTGACGCTTTGGCATTTAGTGAGTTACTAGAATCATATTGACTAGTGAATAATGTCGACTGTACAACTAACTACTTTAACTGGGCATACGCTAGACTTAGTTCTAAGTGATGACATGAATAATTTTGTATCTGGTATAACAGTCGAAGAGAAGTGTACTATCACAAACTTAATACGTTTAGTCTACTTCTACAGAAACATGCATTAGTAAAGAAAATAAACTTTAGACCTAGATAAGATTTTTCTCCTACCATATTTATTGAAGAAGTTACAAAGAAAATAAATGATGCTAGCAACATTCCCTTTGATCATGATGACCAACGTCTGTTAGGAGCTAAGTGTGCTAACTGTCTTACGACAACTTATAATAAAATGAGTAAAAGTGAATATGATACATGTGCCCACCGATGGAAAAGACTATAACTGTAAAACACCAATCTCCTTGGTTTGATGGAGAGATTTTGGTAAAAAAAGAGGATAAAAGGACGTAAAGAAAGAAAGTGGAATAGGTTAAAAACTGAAAGTACTTGGGTAGAATACAAAACTGCTGCGTGTCAATATAACTACGTACTAAGAAGGAAAAAAAGGGAATACTATGAGAGAAAGATCCTCAAAGCAGCAACAGACATAAATAAGTTATATCCTCTCCTATCTCCTAAATGATATAATGGGAAATGTAAAAGAAAAGAAGCTACCTGATGGATACAGTGACCAGGAACTAGCAAATAATTTTCTAGTATTCTTTAAAAACAAAATTGAAAATATAACCAGGTCATTTGTAAATACTCAACATCAGATTAATGATACTAACTATTTTTGTGATCTGAATTTTTTAGAAAACTAAGACCCCTCTAAAGATAAGATTAAATAGCATAAAATATATCGAAATGTTGTTAGAATAGTGATACAGTAGTGATTTTTTTTTTTTTTGCAAATTACATGAGAACCTTTACATATATTAGATCATTAGGATCAATAATTTTTATTCTAATCTGTTAACCTGTTAAATCCAGTCGGTTAATCAATGTTAAACTGTATTTGTTTGTATTAAATTCCTTTATATCAGCAATCCAGGTCTAATGACTAGAAAGTTTGTAAAACACTTTAAGTGGTCTTAGAGGCCAGTGATACAGAAGTTTGGTCAGTTTGGCTTCAGGAAGATTATACATCATGAGTTGACACCCAATTAATCTAAATAATGTAACAAAACTAGAATAATTAATAAATCCCCTGAATAGGGATGTTTTATATTGCTACAAGTATTGCCAAATTTTCACGTATCCCTGGAATGGATCTTTCACTGAAAACTTATTGTTTTTTGCAATGATTTAGATATGAGGCATTTAATATTTCCATGGTATTCCAAAATTCTAAATTGAAAATGAAATTATATAAAACAGTCACTGAAGCAAATGAAATTTAATATGTTGTGATAAAACCTAAGGCTGATGTTACCTTTGAGATTCTTGCTAATTACCAAACAACTGTCTGGCAATCTGCTGGACAGGTTTTCGAAACACACTCAAGCTCGATAATTTCTTTTAGTGTCTGCAACCTCACCATTCTTGTGAGCTAAGGATGGGGGGTTTGGAGGATCATATTTCCTGGTCCTAGCTTAGATGGAGAGAGCCTTGGGCACTGATCATATGTATGTATAGTAAGTATCTAGAGCATTGTTCTGCTTGGGCATTGTCACTGCCCCTTGCTTCTGCCATTCACGATAGACCTTAAAGCCTCTAACAGTTCTGAATGATGCAACATGCTGCTGCCACGTAGTATTTCCGATAACTTTATTGTTACCTGAAAATCTTGACAAGTACCACTAATGTGAAACCTATCAAATATAGAGTATTCATTGCAAAAATTTGGGATCACCATCAACTTTGCCATATATAAAAAGCATAAAATATACAGACGTAAGTATTCATAGCAATATGAGATCACACCAAGTATTTGTTTGTTGAAAAGCAGGATTGACTCAGCTATGAAGGTGACTTGACAGATAGGCAAATTTAATTAAAGAATATAGCATAGAGACCCAACGTATATTTTCAATATCATTGTTACGTTCTGGTCATACTTTGTAATTTCTTTCACACATATGTACTTTTCAATGGATAGTAAGTAAAAGGCAGAAAAATGTACAAAACTAAAAAAAAGTAGATGCCACAATAAAAACAAAATTCTTGCAAAAGAGACTGTCAACCATACTATATAATATAATTGTGTTTTTTGTGTTTATTTCTAATCCATGTCCTGGGAGGCCTATCCAAAAATTATCTTCACTTCTGCGTTGCCTTTATTAAATAGTTTTCCTCATATATATTCAGTTTTAAAAAAAGAAATTATATAACATTTCATCACGTTAATTACCTACATTTTCAAATAACAGTATATATGCACAAGGCTAATAGTAAATTTTGACATAGAAATATATAAAAGGAAATTAGCTTATGAAAAAAATAATGAAAACATATATTTCTGAATTTCAGTAAAGAGCATTCAACACTTTCATAAATAACTTGACAGTATTGATAATAAACGTAATCAAAACGTTAAAATATTGAGAAAAATGTGCAGTAAAATTACTCAAAAAATATTTTTTCATTTGGAATTCCAGGCGTAAATCAATTAGCTCATAATTGTGCCAGCATAAAACTTTTATGCAAGCCCAATTATCAGTTATAATATTTCAAAATGACCTCTGTTCTGACGTTTGTTTACATATTCGCTATTTCATAAACAGTTTATTTGTATAGTTTTTTTTTTTTTTTTTTCAATGATTAAACCTTTTCCCTTAAGAGAGGATTGCATTATAAATATCACCACGATAGTTACTAGAACATTCTTCCTAGAAGAACTGAATTGCGTATCATTCATCATTATATGACATTTACGTCACTAATTACTAAAGAAAAGTATATGGTGTCTTTATACATGTTTTTTTTAATATATATTTTCTGCTAAGATTCAGCACTCGTAAAAAATCGCTGGGAAATAAATATGGAAAGGGGAATAGTATGTGAAAAGTAGATTTCAACATTTCCTTTATGGCCTGTGTATTTAAGCAAGATCTAATCCTAGAGAAGTAGAATTCTTACTAACGCCAACATTCAACTCGATTCCTTAGATAAAGAACTGAGATAAAATGATAGAGGGATCTGAAATACGTTACTAAGTTTGATATCAAAGTTATTTCAATAAATCATTAATTTCTTTATCCGAGTCTTGGAAGGAAACAGATATCTGATCTGCACAAATTATAAAAGCAGAGTTAACTTCTTAAATTTCTTAATGATGTATGAATATCTGAACGCCTGGAATTTAAAAAAAAAATTATTCTTAATATAATGAAAATCTGTTATCTTCAAGATTACAATTATCTTCTTAATCTAAGATTTACCAATGAAACTCTTGATCACTATCTGTACTTTCAAAAGAATAATTTCTAGTTTTAATTTGGAGTTATTTCATAAACTGTATTAATGAATGTATTCTAAGTAGAGAAAGAGAGACAAATACTCAGCCAGAAAGAACTTGAAGAGTTTTACTTCAAAAGTAATTTTAAATATCTGTCCTAGACAACACAAATTTCCATTCATAAAATGAATCAACTATAACCAGCTATGTGAGGGATGTATTCCTGCAATACTTTATTTGATTTTAGATAAGTGGGAGCTATCTTGATTGATGGCAGATAAGTGAGATCACGAGTGAAGATTTCAGGAGACTTGAATATACAAGAGACTACAAACAACAATTATTTATAAATCCTACAGTTTCAGCTTATTTGCATTATCAGTAATCATAGTTGAAGAAAATACGGCTACAGTTGAATATATATATATATATATATATATATATATATATATAATATATATATATATATATATATATATATATATATATATACATATGCATATATATATATATATATATATATATATATATATATATACATATGCATATATATACATATGTATATATATAGTATATATATATATATATATATATATATAAATATATATATATATTATATATATAATATATATATATATATATATATATATATATATATATATATATATACATATATTATATATATAAATGTATATATATATATATATATATATATATATATATATATATATATATATATATATATATATTTGGGCTCAGGCCATGTCGTCCTGATGGAAGTTCCTAATAAGTAGCTTTCGAGGGTATATTTGACTACAGTGATATTCCCAGAGAATTTTACCTTAAGGTATCCAGAATTCTAACTCCTGGAGCGAATATCCCTAAATAATCTCACAGGGATATCGCATAATATCAGAGGACGTATTCTTGACACGTCACATAGCTATCTTCACCCCGAACAGTATTAACGCTTCGAGGGGGTTATAGTGACAAGAATCCGAAACGAGAATGAAAAGAGAGCCGCTCATAAGGCATCTCTCCTATTCCATTTCTAGTGTGTATCTGATGAAGGCAGTAGCGCCCTCTTTATTCCTTTTCGTGTAGCTCTACTACGCGGTGTTTTCCCTTGTGTTCTCTCGTTATTTTGGATTTAATTCAACATTTTGATGACTTCTCCGGCCTCTTCTGCCTCTGGAAAGTTGAGTATTGTCTTTACTATGTATAAATGTAAGCTCTTGTCGTTTTGAATTAAATCAAAAGTGATATTAACGTAAACAAGAGCTGTTGCCTACCGGAGGCATCCTGGATGCTATCGCTCGCTCTTATGGGTCATTTAGTTAGCTAGAGAGACGTTCCCGGTTTGTTATGCTTTAATAATTTAGCTATTTAGCTCCTCTGGGAATGCTTATATTATACCGTCAGTTTTTAGCTCGGTGATTTCGACACGGGTTGAGGTACCGATCTTGCCCTTCGTGAGGCTTCGTAGCCTAGACGTCTAGCACAAGTACTTTCATGCATGATATAAATTTTTCTGAGTGTTATATTATTGAAGCTATAGGCAAATATTTTATACATGTAAGATATTGTTGAATGTTTTTTCCAAGATTGTATACGAGTGTGTTTCGGTGATTTAGGTAATCGATTCTCACCTTACCTAGTCTAGTATTCTAGGTACAGTAGTATACTTTCGCACATCCCCGATTGTTCTTTTCTCCTCCGGAGGCCAAGTTCAATCCCTCTCTCCCTCTGAAAGCCCTTGGCTTAATCCTAGTGGTTCTACCTGTATATTAATCCAGGTATTACTATTCTAGGATATGTCTGTCCTGTCCTGATAACCAGAGTGACTGGTTTTTGGGTTTGGGCAGAACTTCAGAGTTTTTAGTCTGTGGTCTGCTTCTTCCTAGCATGGAGAATGAGTCTCCTTTGCTAGGTTTGGGGCGGACACAGGAGGCTTTGCTTCCCTAGTCCATGTCGGAAGGATTCTGTAAGAGATGATTCCTTCCTCTAGTGGCCTAGCAGACTGTCCTGTGTTGTTTTTTCTCGGGCTGGAGAATGATTTTTCTCGGTTGCCCGGCGAAATAACTTCACCTAACTTTGTTCTGGTTGGGAGGAGGATAGCAAGCATTGCCAGTCTTCCTCCCTAATAGACAACTCTTGGTTAGGATGAGCTTCCCTAACTGCTGAGTGTGTCTCTTGCGAGAATGAAGTCTTTAGGACCTTTATCCCTTCCCCACCTCTCTTTCTTTTTTTTTCTTTTGGCCACAGTCCTTCTTCCGTACCTAGCATAGGTTAGGATGGAGGACCGGCTCAGCTCTCTGCCGGCTGGCATTACATGTCGGCCGGCAGAGACCCTTTGTTCTTTGCAGAGTGAACCCCAGAACTCCCTTGGTCTCTCTTCCATGTCTGCCGGTAGAGCCCGGCAGGCTATGGATTCTTTGGAAGCCTGAATGCTACATTCTCCCCTTCCATAAATTCACTTTTTCTGGATGGAAGGTCGTATGGCATGCCCCCTTATAACCTTACATCCATACTGTTTCTCTGACTATTGTGTTGCACCCCTATCCCGGCTGCCGGCTTGACAGCCAACAGCCGGGCAGGTAGAGGTTCTATGGTTCTTGGCTACTGTCGGCGGGCATGGGTTTTATTACCGTTGCCGTCCGGCAGTGGAAACACAGCCCGAATCTGCCGGCCGCTACGATTAGCGGCCGGCAGCCGGGTATTGGTGTTTTCAGCCGTCGGCTGGCAATGATTGCCGGCCGGCACACAGTCGCGAATCAGTGGGCTGCCGCCTATTAGTTAAAGATAGTATATCTTTGAACTATACAGGGGTAGATGCCGGCCGGCAGGTGCCGGGGTACGCCGGTACGTACCGGCGCGTGCTGGCTGGCACAACAGCATGTGATGTACAGTAGTTGCTATATTCGTAGTGTAGTACACACTGCATTAGTAGAAACTACTGTACAGAGTTTGTGATAACACTAAAGTTCTTCATCATACTTAATGTTATCTTGTACAGCCTTTTGTTGAGACCGTACATTATATAGAAAGTGAGTTCTTTCTGTACTCTTTCGATCCCGTATATTAAAACTACACATTAAATTTCCATTTAGGAAATTACATAAGGTATTCTAGTATAGAATTAACCTTAGTTTTAATATCTTGGGAGGTTACAGCAATTGACTGGACAAGAAATACAAGTATGTGTCTTTCCTTCTTTCTTTTATAGCTTTTCTATATAAGGTAAATGTTTCAATATAAGTGAAAAGCCTTCACTTGATACTCATGAATTTTTCTTCTCTTTACAGGAGGACCATCCGAAGTGCGGGAGTGTGTTCTGTAATATCCACAGTAAGAACTTCTGTGGACATCAACATTACAGGAGGCACGCAGCATGCGCAGCCTCCAGAGGTGATCGCCGGTATTGGGACCCCCAGGTTTGTACAGTATGTTCTAACCTGATTACCGAGGCTTTTGACGACCCCAAGTCGACAGAGTCAAGGGATGCTGCCAGGGAAAAGTTACGATCCTGGGTGAGGGGTTTTCAGAAAAACACCTCAGGCACCTACCTTCCAAATGAGAAGATGAGGGCCTACCTTTTCCCTAAAGCATCAGCCAATGCAGTCATTCATTAGCCTCAGGTGGAGATACCAACTGCCCAGAATCCGGTAGATTCTGAAGTCTCGGCCGCCCTTCAAGACATCCAATTGGACGATAGGATGTCGGAGGTGTCAGATTCTACAGAGAAGGACATTCTAGGAGAAGGTCAAGAGGAGGAGCTGTACCAGGCTCCTCAAGTAGAAGAGGAAGAAATCGATGAGGTGTTGGTTACATCGGTTCCGGACCCAGAACCTGTTTCCTCTACATCGTCTGCTATCCCAGATGATCTGGGAAGGACTCTTTCTTCTATTGTTGAGATGATCCGACAAATTCAGAAGAAGAATGATGAGAAGGAGGCTGCAATGAAACTGGAGATACGTAGACTTGCAGCATCACGTGGGCCCCAGAAGCGACTCAACGTGAAGGATTTTCTTTTGTGCTCGGATGCCAATCCTTGGAAGTATGCCGAACACATGCCAATGACAATCGGGAAGATTGTAATTTCTGAAAAGTTGGGATCAATTCCCCTGGAAGAGGTGGAATTTTGGCCCAATAAAGATTCCTACCCGGACTGTTATGTACACCTTAAGAAGGAGCCAGTCTCAAAGGAGGAGACTGAGCCGAAGGAGGTCCTAGTTTTTGACCAAAGTAAAGCTCAGGCGTTACTATCGAGCTCGATGAAAGCCTGTAGAGAGTTCGTGTTTGCCTCGGCTGCGGTGAGGCACGAACCGAGGAAACTGATCTCCTCTCGTATCTGGGGTAGAGACCTCTTTCCCAATGATGTGGTTAAAGAGGTAGTAGACAAGGCCGCCACTGAGAATAGGAACCTTCTCAAAAAGTGGGGCTTAGATCTTAAGAGGAAGTCTTCTCAGGATGAGGGTCCCCAACCCAAGAGGAAGACAAAAAGGCCTAGGCCATCTTCTCGGCCAGCTATACCTTACCGACAGCAACAACAGCAACAACTTCCTGAGACCGCGGTGCCTCAGATAATGGCACAACTTCCAACCACGTACCAGCTGGTACCTCAACAAGTGGCGACTCAGTCGCCAGTTTTTAACCCAGCCTTCGAAAGGCAGACTTCTTCCTTTCGTTCGAAGGCTAGAGGAACAGCCAGAGGTTCTTCTAGACGCCCTTCAAGAGGAAGGGAATCCAGGGGAGGACGCAGTCAAGGAGGCTAGGCCTCAGGTCCACAACAGCAGAAGTGAGATGCTTCCAGTAGGAGGGAGGCTACAGCTATTTAGGGACCACTGGACCTTCGATCCCTGGGCCCACAGCCTAATAAAGAATGGACTAGGTTGGAGTGGAGCAGCCCTCCACCTCAATTTCCTCAATTCTCCCAACACTCAACCCCCGTTCTGGAAAAATATGTCCGAGAGGTCTTAGACAAAAGAGTAATCCGGAAAGTTAAGTCCATCAAATTCCAAGGGAGGCTGTTTTGTGTTCCAAAGAAGGACTCAGAAAAACTCAGAGTCATTCTAGACTTGTTGCCACTCAACAAGTTCATAGTGAACTATAAGTTCAGAATGCTCACACTTCAACACATAAGGACCCTACTGCCCAAAAGGGCATATACTGTCTCTATGGACTTGTCTGACGCTTATTGGCACGTTCCAATTAATCGTCACCTCTCCTCCTACCTAGGCTTCAAGTTACATAGAAAACTTTACGCGTTCAGAGCCATACCTTTCGGGCTAAACATAGCCCCAAGGATTTTCACGAAGCTCGTGAATGCAGCCGTCCATCAATTACACCTAAAGGGGGTTCAAGAAGTAGCCTACTTGGACGACTGGCTGGTGTGGGCAGCATCCAGGACAGAATGCATGCAAGCTTCTAAGATAGTGATCCAGTTCCTGGAACATCTGGGATTCAAGATCAACATCAAAAAGTCTCGACTTTCTCCAGCTTAAAAATTTCAGTGGTTGGGAATCCACTGGAATTTGGAGTCACATCGACTTTCCATTCCTGGAAAGAAGAGGAAAGAGATAGCAGGATCTGTCAAGAGACTGCTGAAATCCAAACGGATATCAAGACGCGAACAGGAGAGAGTGCTGGGCTCTCTACAGTTTGCTTCAATAACAGATCCAGTGCTAAGAGCACAGCTAAAGGATGCAACAGGAGTCTGGAGGAAATACGCATCAAACGCGTGAAGAGATCTAATAAGACCTCTACTGACTCGACTGCGAACGCTTCTCAAGCCGTGGTCCAATGCCAAGCAACTGAAGAAATCAATACTTCTTCAACCTCCTTCCCCATCAGTAACTATCCACACAGACGCTTCAAAGGAAGGCTGGGGAGGTCACTCTCATCAGAAGAGAGTCCAAGGAGCTTGGTCCAATCTTTTCAAGTCATTTCACATCAACTTTCTAGAAGCCATGGCAGTACTTCTGACTTTAAAGAAAGTATCTCCTCGCCACTCGACCCACATAAGACTGGTTCTAGACAGCGAGGTGATAGTGAGATGCCTGAATCAACAAGGGTCGAGGTCACCTCAAATCAACCAAGTGATGTTGGCCATTTTTCGTTTGGCAGAAAGGAAGAAATGGCATCTGTCAGCAGTTCACATTCAAAGGTTCCGCAAGGTGACAGCAGACGCTCTATCCAGGTTTACACTAATAGAGTCAGAATGGTCCCTAGACGCAGGATCGTTCTCCTTCATCTCGAGTCAAGTCCCTGAGCTGCAGATAGACCTCTTTGCGACGAAATACAACAAGAAAATAGATCGTTATGTGTCCCCATACGAGGATCCGCTAGCGGAGGCTGTGGACGCTATGTCCCTAGACTGGAACAGATGGTCCAGTATTTATCTGTTCCCTCTGCACAACCTCCTTTTGAAGGTCCTTGACAAACTGAGATCCTTCAAAGGGAAGGCGGCAATAGTGGTCCACAAGTGGCCAAATAGCGTGTGGTTCCCTCTGGCATTGGAGCTATGACTAAAATTTGTACCGCTACCGGATCCATCCCTGTCTCAGCGAGTACAGAAGTCGACTGTCTTCGCTTCATCACAGAAAACCAGGAACCTACATCTCATGATTTTCTCTCCTTAGTGAGGAGGAAAGGGTGAGCAGCCGACACAATACTATTGTTAGCTGAATCTATTTCCAGACCCAACGTTTCTTACCAAGAACAAGCTACCCACCATCAGGTGGGGGTCCCTAGAGAATCTGCCCTCTGAAGGAAGATGTATCTCCATGTCCAGTGGGGTGCCTAAAGGTCTATCTTCATAGAACTTCAGACTTTATGGGAGGACATCTGTTCAGAGGAGAAACTTCGGGCTCAAAGTTATCTATAACTAAGGGCGAAACTCACCTGTCG
>NC_090739.1:39664469-39666969 GCF_036898095.1 Palaemon carinicauda | reverse complement strand
GTGAAGCAGTGAAGGATTATTTTCACTAAATTCACCCAAAAATAATTCAATTGATTACTTTGGTTTTGCATTAGGAAAGGTCTGGTATTGTATCCTCGAATGCATTAATCAGAGAACTTTAATTTCCTCTTTGAAAAAAAAAAAAAAAACATCAAAGTTGGAGCTGGTATGACTGACGTCATTCGATCAAGGGCCAGAAAAAAAAACTTTCTGGAAAATCTTCATTTCTTTTATGCAATCAGAGCGAACCAGGCGTTAGGAAGCCAGAGGTTTGGACGGGGGAAGGAGGAAATGTAAAGAAAGCGTCTGGCACAGAATCACCATGTTGAAAGATTCCGGGTAAACGACCTAGTGGAATATTCATAGATATTGATATGAAATATCCCTTGACTATGAAGATATGTTCGAAAAAAAAGAAATGATTTGTTGCGGCGGGAGTTTGCTTGTCGGATTTCCTTTTTCTTTTTTCCTTAACAACATAATTATGTTTTTCCCTATATACCCAGTCTTTTTAGATACTCTTCTCCCTAGAACAGCTTGAAATCCAAAACGAAAGAAATGAAGAAATTGTCCTCTCAAGTGTTAGCTTCGAAACTGATATATCCATGAACTTCCAGCATGCCTAGAACAGAAGAATATTATTTGACTTTACAGATAATGTATGATTATATGCTGTAAAAATCTTACTAAAGTTTTCTCCTTGTTAGCCACCATGTCCATTAGGCTTTTTGATAGAGCTCTAAATTGTAAATGCGTTACATTTTTAAAGCAGGATAAAATGCTTCGATCTGTCACATAGTTAAGAAATATTTCCTACAGAGATGAATATATTAAATTTTTAAGGGTGCTAAAGATACGAATGTAACAATTCCATATATTTTTTTCCCAGTGGTTCTTTGAAGTTTTTTCTTCATTTTTAAAAAAAGACAGTACGGTATGGCATATTCCATAAAAAGGCCTATAAAGAAATTATTTGACATTGTAAAAACGTTTGTTGTACTAAGACAAGTGTTTGCAATCTATATACCCACAAAATCTGTAATATTATTTACTTTATTTCCATATGCTACCATATAATGGTCGCCACTTTCCGATATCAATTATTACGAGATAGTCATAGGGCGATCTAGATATTTACCAAATATTTAATTTCATATTTTGTTTTGAAGATCAACATTTCATTAACATTAAAACCTCAGGGGAAGGAATATTTTATTGTATTCAAAAGGAATCTCAACTTTCCAAAGCCATGATATTATTTTTACTGTGATTTGATGACGTAATCAACCTCTATACGCTCATGGACTTTTAATTCTTACAGATTCTGTTCTTGAGATTGAGACTATTTAACTATGTTGTACCGAATTCAAGCCTTTTTTCCAAATACTGTAATATTTTAAATCAAATAGATTTCATAAATCAAATAGATCACCAAGCCATTAACAAAGATAGAAGATGACTGAGAAATCTGAGAAATCTAAGAAGCTTCTCATTGCCACACTGTAAAATATAAACTGAAAGCAACCAACAGAAAGATGGATAGAATACCTAGGTTTGATACAACTAAGCTTCTAGAAGATGAGCACAGACAAATCTTTGCAATTGAATGTAGGAACCGATTTGCAGTTTTAGACTTTAAGGGACGAAGAGCAGACAATTAACGAAGTGGTGAATATTAAGAACATATATCAGTTAGTTGGTAGTGAAGTTTTGGGACATGCAGTTACAAGGAGAAGGCCAAGGATATCAAATGTTACTTTTGGATACTATATAAAAGAGACATGGAGAGAAATAGATTGTTGAAAGTTTCTATGAAGCAATTAAAATTACAGGGTAGAACATGCTAGGTATTCCAGTATTGATAATGAGGTCAAAATAAACGACAGGAATGACTGGAGAGAATATATAGACAGGAAAGCAGATGAGGCTGACAAAGTTCTGAATTCAGGAAGTGGCTATGGTGTAAGAATTGCTCAATGAATTATTAATAAAATCTCTATGGGAGCAAAGAAGAAGCATATACTCATCAAAAAGAGATATAAATCTGTTATAACAACAGAAAATGAAGAGAGGCAACGTTGGATGGAACAATTTAGTGAGGTCATGACTAGGAGATATTTAGGGAATAATTTGATTGATATACCTGAAGCTGAGGAAGACCTTGATGTGACCATAAATGAATCCCGTGTGTTTGAAGTCAAAGCTACCATTGAAAAACTCAAGAGATGGAAGGCCTTGGATACGATAAAATAACTGCTGAGATGATATTGGCCAAAAATTAAGTGATTCCCAGAATACTTACAAAATGATTTTGTAAAATATGGCGTGATGAGGCAAAACCTGATAAATGGGAGCAACAAAAAGGAGATCTGACTGATTAAAATAATTACAGAGGCATCACATTCATGTCAGTTGTCGCAAAAATATATAGTATGCGACTATGAAACAGCGGATGTTAGTGTACACCGGTAAATTTTGTGGAGTTCCTTTTATATATGTA
>NC_090739.1:39654469-39659469 GCF_036898095.1 Palaemon carinicauda | reverse complement strand
ACAAAGAATGCCAAGTAAAAGTAATTACTTCGATATAAGAACAATCACGGAATTTATTAATGAATTCTGAAAATTAATTGTAATAAAAAATCAACTTTAATATAAATACAGCTTTTTATTCACTTTCTGAGTGGGGATATCTTAACAAAGTGAAAGGGTTTGTGTACCACCATGATCTGCAAGTCAAAGCTGTACTAGTTAGGGACACCCAAACTAGGTTGGTTTTCTGCGACCGATCAAAAGAATGTCTCCTACCATTGCCAATCCGCATTGGCCAGCGTGGTGATGAAAACAGGTCAAACCCCAGACATGAATAGGGACACGCCAATGGCCATTTTTTCTGCAGTGGACTAGGAACGGCAGCATTACTTAGCTACAGTGGATAGTTTAAATATATATATGGGTGTGTGTGTGTATGTGTGTGTGAGTGTGTGTATGTACATTTATATGTATTTATGATTATATGGATGTGTGTGCGTGAGTGATGGTTAACGTGCACAGTACACAGATGCACACAAAAACACACTCTCATATATATATATATATATATATATATATATATATATATATATATATATATATATATATATATATATATATGTATGTAAATATATATATATATATATATATATATATATATATATATATATATATATATACATACATATATATATATATATATATATATATATATATATATATGTATATATATATAAATATATGTATATATATATAAATATATATAGATATATATATATAGATATATATATATATACATATATATATATATATATATATATATATATATATATATATATGTATATATATAATATATATATATATATATATATATATATATATATGTATATATATATATATATATATATATATATATATATATATATATATATATATATATATATATGTGTGTGTGTTTGTGTGTGCGTATGTGTGTGTATGGTAGATCCAGACAAACGATTAAACCTTACGGGAAAAATTATATATTATCTCATTAAGTTAAAGAGGGTATATGTGATTCAAGTAAATGTATCTGGAAAGGTTTCAATTATGAAAGTAAGACACATAAAAGACGGATTGATAAGAAAAAGCAATGGGAATTTAGCCAAAGAAAGGCATTCCTAGATATTTTTTGAACGAAACTGTTTGGTAACAAGTTTTAAAACCAGTAGAAAAGACTGTGGCATATACTTTCTCCAAAATTACATATATTGATTATTATATATATTTAATGTTGAAGGGGCTGTCAATGTATGACGTACAAGTGATTAGTTCTGTAACATTATAGGTCTCACTTGTCTCTGGAAAAAAATAATTAGACTCCTCTCCTTAAAAGGAGTCTAAAAATTTTACGCTTCAAGTTAAATGAATATGGCATAATCCTTGATAGTATATTAGTTTCTCGTGATTGGAGATTTTTAGTTTGTAAATGATTCGTTATACTCATTCTGATCTAAATTGTTGATAACTTAAAAGTTAGTGCAATTCTAGATTATCAGCACCATAAAATGATAATTACTCTAATAGCTTGCATTTCATATGTATATCACACATCAAATGAATACATAAGGTGAGAGAGAGAGAGAGAGAGAGAGAGAGAGAGAGAGAGAGAGAGAGAGAGAGAGAGAGAGAGAGAGAGAGAGAGAGAGAGAGAGAGAGAGAGCACATACCCACTTTACGGACTGTACCAGAAGAGGAATCTTAGTTTAGGTGTTCTTTATAAAAAAGTATCTAAGATAATTATCATAATTGACGATCAAAGCAATAAAGAAGACTTACTCACTGCGTAGAAAATACTATCTCTTCTAACTGTAATGGTTATCAAGCTGAACGTCAAAAGCAGTTAAATGCACATTTTCCATTCTCGCCTTTATGTGAGGTTACCTTTGGGGTCATGATTATCTGTGTGGTTCGCCATATATAGTTATTCGGAGACCACCTCTCAATTCTTATGTCTCCTAGCGATGTCACATTGGTGACCTCCAGAGTTCTTTGAACACACAGCCTGCTTCCCATCTCACAACTTCATCTTCCGTATCCTCCGAAGAACGTCCATCACCGATCCCGACTTGTATGTCCACAATGCCACAGAGAAACTCTCACTCTTCGCCAGTAGAGATGAGTTTACTTGGCTTCAGTGTGCCGAGGTTCATTTCTGCATCAGGGGCATGACTCACTCAAGTAGCAAAGCAGACTACACCCTCACTGCCATTACCAACGACACCTTCCAAGAAATCTTTGATTAGCTTTGAAAGCTGAGTATTATGCCCTCAAAACATGCCTGCAGGAGCAGTACTCACATCACCAGCCACCATTGGGGGATCAAAAGGCATTGATGGCCTCAGTGAAATGATCAGTACTGCTCGTCTTCAGCCTGCTGCAGACAGTTCTCCTCGTGAAGTGAATCTCCTTCACAATACCAGCCGGAACTTGTGTGAGCCACCCTTCTCGAAGTCAACACCTTGCTCATTAAGTACTGACGACTAGAGTTGACATCCTCATTGATAGCTACTTCCCCACCATCAATAACTCCATCAACATCTCTGCTCTTGATGAAGGGGGCATCGATTCAACGTCGACTAAATCTGATGCGAATGTTGTAGGACATTGATATTCACCTCATGACATGTCTGAGTAGTGACGAAGCCGCCCACCACCCACCTTGTCTACCCTATGCCAGCGCCCCGGCTACCGTCCCCAACAGCCATTAACTGATGTCCCTTATCTTCACATGTACTATTACCACTCCAGATTTGGGGCTGGTGCAAAGAAATTTACTACCGGATGTCATTTGTCAAAAAACGTAATTACACCATAGCCTATGGCAGTGACCTCCCGAATAACTAATCTCTTCTTTTTACATGATTTAGGATTTATTGTGTACTTTCAGGTAGATAATAGTACCTGTCATTCCCTTATGTCACTTTCCTTACTATGAGCACGACCCTGCTATTCTAAGCCTACTGTCCCCACCCTCAGTTATGAGATGCTGTCACTGTCGTTTGGGCGCGTCAAGGGTTATATGCCTTTTCGTCCGACGTCACTTCGTCCAACGTCTCTTTGTCCACTCCCTTTGGTCCAACGTCTCTTTGTCCGACGATCTTTTAGTCCAACGTCTTTTCGTCCATGTGGTTTTTGGTCCACTGTCTTTTAGTACAATATCCATAATTTTTTCGTTAGTCCATTTATTCAATATCTGAACTTAAAACTCGGTAGTTTTGTCTTTAGGTAATCCAAAATAGAAGTGATTCTTCGGTAGTTAGGTTGTTGCTAAGAGAAATTTCCCAAAATAGAAGTGATTCTTTAGTAGTTAGCTTGTTGCTAAGAGAAATTTCCCAAAATAGAAGTAATGTTTTGTTTGGAAAATTTAGTAAACTTGTTTCTTGCCTATGAATTCGAAAGAAAACATCAACACAATGGCAAGATCTCTAACGTCTTCAAAAGAAAAAAAAAATAGTTGAAGAGAACAATTACTTTACTTTTACTTTTACATTTATGATTTTCACTCTCACAATCGAAAATTGGATAAAGATTATTGGCGGTGTGAATTTAGAAAATCCTGCTCAGTGCGGATTCATACCGTGATACAAGAAGATACTCCAAAAATTGTGTATGTGTCAGGCGAGCACAAACATCCAGCAGAAACAGCGTTGGTAAGAGAAAGAAACGCTGTAGCTGAAATGAAGGAAGGGACAGTTCAAAGCATTTCAAACACTGTGCGTAATGGAGATAATTTTTTTACAATTTGACTCTTGATCACAAGATACAAACTGTCTTTTGCTCACAACCTATACGCTTTCTAAGCATCTTATTGATTAAAGATTTTTTTTTACATTTTAGTTAGTGCCTTCAATATATATATTTTATTCTTGCATATCAATGTCTGCAATAAATAATAATTTCATTTTGTATTTTCATATACAAATGAATTTTCGTCTTACATATTTTTCTTTTTCTGGTTGTACCTATAATTAATAAAATGTCTACAATTAATACGAATTTTTTTCTTACATATTTTACTTTTTCTGGTCGTATTTTTAATCAATGTATAAAAACGCACGGAAAAATTTCTACTTGCAAATATACTCGGGCATACACAATCTAATATCTAACTACTATAAAAATCTAACATAAAATTTAACATTTCGTTCAGACAAAATTGGTCAAAATCACGCTGGAACAAAAAAAAAAAAAAAAAAAAAAAAAAAAACATCGGACAAAAAGACGTTGGACCATAAAATCATTGGACAAAAAGACGTTGGACCAAAAAATCATTGGACCAAAAGACGTTGGACGAAAAGGATTGGACAAAAAGACTTTGGACGAAAAGGATTGGACAAACTGACTGTACACGGCGCCAAGTACCAGTGAAATTTTGTCATCTCTAACATTACATTACCTCTTATCAGTACAGCTAACCTCACCTATTTACAACCTCTGGCTGATGTTCCAAATCAGTGCTTAGTCAATGCCAGCTCTTACTTGTTCACACCTTTATTGCCTTTGCCCTCCAACCTTGCTCTTGTGACGGTGCCGAGTGAGGGTTGTGAACTCAAAGGCAGGATGCAATCAATTGAGTTGTTTATTAAGGAACACTCTTCTTTATATACAAAACCTCAAGACAACAGGACATAACCTGTTCGAGAGACAGACAATGTTACAGAGCAAAACGGAGACATGATCATTCAGGTTCTTTTTAGTGCGAGGGAAGAGCGCAGATACAAGCATAATATATACAAAATAATTATGTACAATTGTGTGACACACGGTTGGTACACTCTCCACATCAGTATGCCTACAGATACCTACACCCACCTCCCCACTTTACATCCAGATGCCTTCCATGCAGAGCTACGCCGGGCACCCACAGTTCCCACTAAGCACAGTATTTATCACCATATCAAGATGACGGGGACCACAGTATTTGCAAGATTCAAATAATTGGCCCCAGACCATTTGATGGCTGCTAAACGTACATTAGC
>NC_090739.1:39621969-39649469 GCF_036898095.1 Palaemon carinicauda | reverse complement strand
TAGTCCTCTGGTTCTTTTGCTGCCGGCTGGCATCGGTCCTGTACCTTTGCCGGCCGGCTAATGTCAGCCCTTGTCTGCCGGTCGCCAAGAGTGTGGCCGGCAGCCGGGTACTACCTTGTGTAGTGGTCGGTCAGCAGTCATTGCCGACCGACATTGGCTGTTGCCGGCCGGCACATGCATTTGAACCAGCGTTCTGCCGCCTTATAGCTGTTTTGAGTGCTGCCCGGACCTCCCTTGGTCCCTCATCCATGCCTGCCTGCAGAGTCAGGCGGCATTGGTCAGAAAGCCTGAATTAGATTCTCCCCTTCCTTATATGCACTCTTTCGGATTGCCGGGCTTGGAGGTAGTGTACACTCTTATCCCGGCATCCATTCTGTTTTCTTCTAGTGCTGTACCCGACCCGGCTGCCAGCCTATGAGGCCGGCAGCCGGGCGGTTGTAGTCCTCTGGTTCTTTTGCTGCCGGCTGGCATCGGTCCTGTACCTTTGCCGGCCGGCTAATGTCAGCCCTTGTCTGCCGGTCGCCAAGAGTGTGGCCGGCAGCCGGGTACTACCTTGTGTAGTGGTCGGTCAGCAGTCATTGCCGACCGACATTGGCTGTTGCCGGCCGGCACATGCATTTGAACCAGCGTTCTGCCGCCTTATAGCTGTTAAGTAGCATACTTTAAAGCTAGTTATGGTGTGTGCCGGCCGGCAAGTGCCGGCCGGCACATAACCTCCTATACTGTACCAGTATTCTTCAGTATAACATATACTGTAAGAAGAAAACTATAGTATGGGTTTTGGTACAGCACTGTGTGTTCTAACACTTTTGTGTTTTCTTGCACAGCCCTTTGCTGTTGCCCTACAGATAGGAAAGTGAGTTCTTTCCTGTCTATTATCCAGGATTTTAAAATCATTGCTTAGGTGTGAGCTCCACCTGTTTCCTCTGGAAACTTTGCATTGGTTATTCTAGAAGAGATTAACCATTCAATTTTATTATCTGGAAGGCTGCAGCAATGGGTTGTGAGGGAAACACAAGTGTGTGTCTTTCCTTTCTGAATTGTTATGCTATACTATGCATATCCAGTGATACATAGTTCACTTGATACTCATGGAAATTTCTTCTCTTTACAGAAGGACCCTCCGAAATGCGGAAGTGTCTTCTGCAACGTCCGCAGCAAGAACCTCTGCGGACATGAGTTTGGTAGGAGACACGCAGCATGCGCTGTCTCCAAGGGTGATCTCCGGTATTGGGACCCTCAGGTATGTACTGTGTGCACTAACCTAATTACGGAGGCCTTTGATTCCCCTAGGATAGCGGAATCAAGGGACATAGCAAGGGAGAAGCTTCGTACCTGGGTAAGGGGCTTCCAGAAGAACACCTCTGGACCTTATCTTCCAAGTGAGAAGATGAGGGCGTATCTTTTCCCTAAGGCATCAGCTGATGCAGTGATTCCCCAGCCTCAAGAGGAGATCCCCCAAGTTCAGATCCAGGTGGATGCTGAAGTCTCGGTCGCGATGCAAGACATCCAGTTAGATGACAGGATGTCTGACGTGGACGAGCATCTGGAGGAAGACCTCCTGGCAGAAGCCCAGGGTGAAGTTCTAGCCCCAGACGTTGTAGAGGAAGAGGTCGACGAGGTGTCGGCTACTCCGGTTCAGATCCCGGAGCCTATTCCATCAACATCGGCCGGTCTCCCAGTAGAGCTGGGACAGGCCCTCTCCTCCATTGTTGGAATGATCCAACAAATGCAGAAGGAGAATCAGGAGAAGGCGGCTGCAATGGAACTGCGGATGCAGAGCCTTGCAGAATCACATGGGCCCCAGAAAAGGTTCTGGACTTGTCGCCACTCAACAAGTTCATAGTGTATTGCAATTTCAAGATGCTAACACTGCAACACATAAGGACCTTACTGTCCAAGAGGGCATATTCCGTCTCTATAGACTTGTCAGACGCCTATTGGCACATTCCAATCAACCGTCGACTCTCCCCCTACCTAGGGTTCAGGCTACAACGAAGACTATATGCCTTCAGAGCCATGCCATTCGGGCTAAACATAGCCCCAAGGATTTTTACGAAGCTTGCGAGCGTAGCTCTCAAACAATTACGCCTAAAGGGAATTCAGGTAGTAGCCTACCTGGACGACTGGTTGGTGTGGGCAGCATCCGAGACAGAATGCTTGCAAGCTTCCAGTCAAGTGATCCAGTTCCTAGAGTACCTAGGTTTCAAGATCAACAGAAAAAAGTCTCGACTTTCTCCATCTCAAAAGTTCCAGTGGCTAGGAATCCACTGGAACCTTTTGTCACACCGTTTCTCCATCCCGGCGAAGAAAAGGAAGGAGATAGCGGGTTCTGTCAACAGACTTCTAGATTCCGAAAGGATATCAAGACACGAACAGGAGAGGGTACTGGGCTCTCTCCAGTTTGCTTCGGTGACAGACCCAGTGCTAAGAGCACAGCTAAAGGATGCAACCGGAGTTTGGAGAAGTTATGCATCAAACGCGCGAAGAGATCTGAGAAGACCAGTTCCGCTTCGGCTACGTACTCTTCTCAGGCCTTGGTCCCAAGCCAGACATCTAAAGAAGTCGGTTCTTCTTCAGCCACCTCCCCCGTCGGTGACGATTCACTCAGATGCCTCGAAGGAGGGATGGGGAGGTCACTCTCATCGGAAAAAAGTCCAGGGGACTTGGTCCAAGCTATTCAAGACCTTTCATATAAACTTTCTAGAAGCTATGGCAGTGCTCCTTACCTTAAGGAAAGTTTCCTCGCGTCACTCGATCCACATAAGGTTGGAGATGGACAGCGAGGTAGTTGTGAGATGCTTGAATCGACAAGGATCGAGGTCACCACCTCTCAACCTGGTGATGTTGGCCATCTTCCGATTGGCGGAAAAGAAGAAGTGGTACCTGTCGGCAGTTCACCTTCAAGGAGTCTGCAATGTGACAGCGGACGCTCTATCCAGGTTCACACCGATAGAGTCGGAATGGTCCTTAGACGCAGGATCATTCTCCTTCATTCTGAATCAAGTCCCAGAACTGCAGATAGACCTCTTTGCGACGAAAGACAACAAGAAGTTGCCCCTGTACGTGTCCCCGTACAAGGACCCCTTAGCGGAAGCAGTGGACGCGATGTCCCTCGACTGGAACAGATGGCCCAGGATTTATCTGTTCCCTCCTCACAACCTTCTGTTGAGGGTCCTCAACAAACTGAGATCCTTCAAGGGGGTAGCGGCAATAGTGGCCCACAAGTGGCCGAACAGCGTGTGGTTCCCCCTGGCATTGGAACTACAGCTGAAGTTTGTACCGCTACCAGATCCAGTTCTGACCCAGCGAGTCCAGAAGTCGACTGTCTGCGCTTCATTACAGAAACCCGGACCCTGCAGCTCATGATTTTCTCTCCCTAGCGGTGAGAAAGCGTTTCGGGATTTCGAAAGCCAGCATAGACTTCCTAGAGGAATATAAGTGCAAATCGACTAGAAGGCAATATGAGTCATCTTGGAGAAAATGGGTGGCCTTTGTCAAGGCGAAGAATCCGCAGGAGATCTCGACAGACTTCTGCTTATCTTTCTTCATCCACCTCCATGGTCAAGGATTGGCAGCTAACACGATTTCAGCGTGTAAGTCTGCTTTGACAAGACCCATTCTATATGCCTTCCAGGTCGACCTAGGTAACGAGATCTTTAATAAAGTTCCGAAAGCCTGCGCTAGGCTCAGACCTTCAGCACCTCCAAAGGCCATTTCATGGTCTTTAGACAAAGTTCTTCATTTCGCTTCTCTGTTGAGCAATGAAGAGTGTGCGTTAAAGGATTTGACACAAAAAGTTATTTTCTTATTTGCACTCGCGTCCGGGGCCAGGGTTAGTGAGATTGTAGCCCTCTCGAGAGAGGCAGGTCGTGTTCAGTTCCTGGATGGGGGAGAACTAAACCTGTTTCCGGATCCTACGTTTCTCGCCAAGAATGAGTTACCCACCAACAGGTGGGGTCCCTGGAGAATCTGCCCTCTGAAAGAAGATGCATCTCTATGTCCAGTAGAATGCCTAAAGGTCTATCTTCATAGAACTTCAGACTTCAAGGGTGGTCAACTATTCAGGGGAGAAACATCAGGCTCAAATTTATCTCTGAATCAACTCAGAGCGAAAATCATATATTTTATTCGCAGAGCGGATCCTGACAGTACACCCGCAGGTCATGATCCGAGGAAAGTTGCCTCATCCTTAAATTTCTTTAATTGTATGGATTTTGAACATCTCCGTTCATACACTGGCTGGAAGTCTTCCAGAGTGTTCTTTTGCCACTATGCGAAGCAAGTAGAGGAACTAAAGAGATCTGTGGTAGCAGTGGGTCGCGTCGTTAACCCTACTGTTTAACTCTGCGAGGAACAGTGGTTTTAATTGGGACGATTAATTCCAGGGTGAGTGTGTAGTTACATACTGTACTACAAACTAAGTGAGGGCACTGAGTTGCCCATGTAGACTGTTCCATTTCCAAAGGTGAACCTAGCATAAGTGCAGACATGTGTGCTGAGCGTTTCTAACGCTAATGTCATTGATTTGTAATACAGACGTTTATGACTTTGATACCTCGGTATCTTAAAAGTGGCATTTAATGTTTTTTCTTTCAGATAAACAAGTTCTGTTTACTATCATACTTATGCTTAAAGTTTTGGGTTATCCTCTTCTTATATATATATATATATATATATATATATATATATATATATATATATATATATATATATATATATATATATATATATATATATATATATATATAATTGTGGTTAACCTGTCTGTTTATTGTCTGTCAATGAACTTGTTCTTTAGAACCTTGAGTCTCCTTCACCTGTGTCAATTTATTGGTATAATTGAGCATTCATTCTATGTACCTTATCTGGGATAATTCTAATAGAATTGTTCCTTTATGCAAGCTATGTTGCATTGGTTTATGTTTTCCCTTAACGGGAGGACCCCGTCCCATAAGGGGACGATGGCGGTTTTACTAGTTTCCTCCTATGCGGATATAAACCTTTGTCCAATACAAGTATTGTGCGGAGAACTGGTCGATATTTCATATTGACGCAGTGGTTCTTTACAAACTATGCTTTACTTAATATAAGGTGAGACCACTATATTAGCTTGCCTGGTATTCATACATAGGTATATGTACTCTTCGAGACTTTTCCAGAGTCTAGTAGGACTCTTCCCTGTAGGGGGCAGGAAGCTCTAACATGGTTTATAGTTAGTTGAAAAGATGTATAACGGTAACATCTTAGTTCTCTAGGTCTAGTCGACCGGGAAAAATTACCTCCGGGGAGTACGGCACGTTCTGAGAATCCACAGATACAGTAATGCTCTGGTATACTTCCATCAGGACGACATGGCTTGAGCCCAAAAAACGGATTTTGAGCGAAGCGAAAAATATATTTTTGGGTGAGATGGCCATGTCGTCCTGATGGACTCGCCCTTCCCTTTCTAAGAAAGGGCTGTAGGACCCCTCCCTACATACAGTATCTGTAGCACCTCGTGTACGCTACAAGGAATACAGATGGCGCCAGGATTGGCGCCAGGCACGCTTACGAAAAGGGAGATAGGGAGCCTTGGGAGCGGCTCCCCCTTTTTCTTTCCCGATTTCGTTTCTTGCCAATTGACCCTTGCGATACGTAATCTCTGTTCGGGGTGCAGATTGCCATGTGGCGTGTCAAGAATACGTCCTCTGATATGTCGCGATATCCCTTTCACGAGGGATATTCGCTCCAGGAGTTAGAATTCTGGTACCTTAAGGTAAATTCTCTGGGAATATCGCCGTAGTTGTAATATACCCTAGGAAGCTACCCAATAGGAACTTCCATCAGGACGACATGGCCATCTCACCCAAAAATAGATTTTTCGCTTCGCTCAAAATCCGTTTTTTCGTACCGTATTACAATTACTTGCTTGAAAGGAATCACGTTCCCAAGGTTGCTGCTGCGATATAGAGCAGTTCAAAGTCCGTAATGTCAACGAAGACATTACTGATAATAAGCTCGCGAGGACGGTAATAGTTTTTTTCTCAATGTTTCAAGTACCACACCACATATTTCTTTGCCTATAAGTGGACTAGAGGCGAAAATCTTGGCCAGTATCTATGTCCAGGTGGCCTAATGGGCTTACCAGTGTTTTTTTCAGGGCTGGAATGGATAGCTTAACAAGGGACCGTAATCTTTGACGCTCACCACATTGCCATAATTGCTGTGGAATCCCGGAAGTTGGTTAGGGGAAGAACCGTGATCACCCTTTAAAAAAAAAAAAAAAAAAAAAAAAAAAAAAAAAAAAAAAAAAAAAAAAAATTTATAACTATCATTACATATTCTTAATTTGTATTGATCTTTTTTTTGTACACCAGAAGCCCGTAGGAGTGTAGGTATACCGATATTGCAGAGGTCAACGTTTCATTCATTGGATATACGATTCACTGCTACGATTAATTACACTAACCATCTTATTATTAGTGTACTGGAGATTTTGATTGAGGATACTTTGAACTTTGAAAGAAAGGATAAAAAAGCAGATCTATAGGTAGGCATTGTTATTGGAGTCAAATAGCTATTCCTTAAAAAAGGGTAGGGTTTTCAAGGTTAATGTTTTCGGAAAATAAACATCATAAAAACAGTTATAGAAATATTTAGGGTTCTAATTTTCCTAAGGATAATATGACCACTTACAAAAAGCGTATTTATTTCAAATTACAAATGTTTTAATCAAAATGAAATTAGAAAACAATTTTTCTATTCACTAAAAGGATATAACAATTTTATAACCAATACGGAAATTAAAATCGACAATGGGATGATTTGCAAATAGATTGTAAATTTGCTTATCTTGGTTAAAGTTTACAGAGATAAACCCTATATTACCAAATAATTTTAGAACCATGTGATTTCCTGGGAAAAAATAAACTTTTATATCAAATGAAAATATAATGAAAGTGAATAAAATTACATCATATTTTGTGGAAAACAATATCTTCAACCAGCTTAAAAGGGAGCCTTTTCTTAACATTATTCTGCAGAGAGAAGATAGTCAACATGATTAGGTTCTTTTCAATGGTCAGAAAATAGCTTAACCTTTCTATTAGGAAAGAAGATAAGTGCCTTACTCATTCTGAGGCTCAGATGAATCATTATTTTAAATCCTCTCGTTTAAGACACCAGTCCAATTCTGGCCACTCAGCCAACATGGACCAACTAGTTCCCATAAAAATGTTAGAAAAATACATAGTATACATCAATTAAATAGAGACATATTTCCATTTTCAGGAACGCAAAAGAAAAGACGAAAACTTTAGATAGGCAGTGTTATTGATCATTTGACCTGTTCCTTATCTAATAAAGATCTTTACATAAATGGGTAAGTATAGTCTGACAGGTATATTCATTTAATCAGAATGATATTAATATAAGAACGTGGGCATGAACATGAACACCCGCGTTTGCAAGTGCGCAATGTGCATACGTAAAAAATATTTTACGGTTGTGTTGCTTTATATTTCGCATGAAAAGAAAGAGTTTCCTGAATGGATATTGGACAGAGTCAAGAACACCTATCCATTTCAGACAGACCGAAAATACCCAAAATAAGAAGGAAAAAAAATATTGTGAGAAATCTTCATCGATAATGCTACTGGTAAGTGATGGAGTTCCGTTTTCTTGGAAGAAACCAGGCGACTTCGAGGAGAAACCCAAAGATATAAAATTAAGAACGTTTTGGCTTCATTAGTTTCCGTGACACAAATAAATTCGAGCAACAACACCAACTGCACGATGTCGCAGTCTCCCATCTCCCCTTTATAATAAAAAGCAAGTGTCTGGCTATATATGAGTATATACGAGTATATAAATATATATCTTTTCCGGTTACGCTCACCGACAAGACATATAACTACTGGCATCTCCACGTCCATCGGTAGGGGGAGAGGGGATAGTCGTACCATGGTGAGGTGTGTGTGTGTGTGTGCGTGTGTGTGTGTGTGTGTATGTGTGTATCTATATAAATATTCAGCTCTCATTTCTGAATGGTTGCGTACACTAGTCATAGAATATTAGGCTTTTTAACCTCTCAGACTTTGGGCCTCGACCTTCGATCTAATTTTCAATTAAAACTTATCTTTTCTTTATTGTTGTTTTGTCCTTCTGTGAAAGAATGCAGCTTTCTCTGACTCACGTTTAATAGAAATAGCTGAAAATATATATAAGTTTAGGGAAAAATGTTTTTAGTTACTCTGCGAAGATTAAATCTCTTACTTTTGATGTAAAAAGAAAGGAAAATATGAGATCACAGACAATATTCACGATACTTTACGATAGATACTTTCCATGATACTCTGAAATTTAGAGTTTACAATTTTGATTATTTTAATTTTTTACCTATCTCCAAATCACAATTAATAAACCATTCCAATAAGCCTATTCACGTATGTTTATCAATATGTTTAATGCCAAAAAATGTTAAGGAACCTCTTAAATGGTTAAAATATGATTACTAAAAACAATAACCACAAAACGCAGTTAACTATTTTAGTATGAGAATAACGTTTAACGTGTACAGTGCTGCATACATAACCTTTATAGATCGTCCACTTTCACCGCAGACACTCAGAAAGTTTGTTACCCTAAGAGAAATCAAGAACATTGTCAGTGGATGTGAGAGAGGGAGTGGGTAGGTGATTCAGAACAATTGAAAAAGAAAAAACCGTAGGTCAGAATGCTTAAAGAAAATTATTTACGTCCTACTCCAATTACCATAATTACTTACACTGTTATTTCTTGGATGATGATTCTTGTGAAATAGCTGAATGGAATTTCAGATTAATCCATTAGACTTTCAAACTGTCTTTAATCTTGTATTTTTTTCTACCTAAGCTTGATCTTCGATTTCGACTGTTTTCATTCTTACTATTACTATTTTCAGATTGTACAAAAACCTAAATATGTCATTCTAAACAAATAGGTATTTAACGAAAATACTTCTTGGTAGAGAAAGGAGAATTATTTGTCCTAATGATTCTAATTACAATATCATCGTGTAGGTCGATTTACTTTATTATGTACAAGTATTATAAAATTATATACTGTACTAAAATTGATCTACACAATGTTTGGGAT
Organism: Palaemon carinicauda; assembly: GCF_036898095.1. Classification (NCBI taxonomy): domain Eukaryota; kingdom Metazoa; phylum Arthropoda; class Malacostraca; order Decapoda; family Palaemonidae; genus Palaemon; species Palaemon carinicauda. The sequence goes on along the minus strand of NC_090739.1, from coordinate 39,640,352 downwards.
ATAGCTAAATATAAGATGGGACTAAAATAAACGTTTGTTTACTAATTAAGTTGTTAGAAAAATAAAAAATACTAATAATGTAGGAACTTGGAGACACTACCACCACTAAACTGGGAGATTTGGCGCAACTCGCAGCTGAAGTTTCCTAGTTTCCTGTATTGTTCCTTGCCTATCAATCAAATGAAAAGCACCACTGATGACAACTTCATAATATAACAAGGTGCTGATGCTATAGGACCACTTATACAAACCTGGTGCTACCCTCTCCAACATTCACACATATATACATACACACACACACACACACACACACACATATATATATATATATATATATATATATATATATATATATATGTATATATCTTATGGATACGTCTCTCTCTCTCTCTCTCTCTCTCTCTCTCTCTCTCTCTCTCTCTCTCTCTCACTGTATATATATATATATATATATATATATATATATATATATATATATATATATATATATATATATATATATATATGTGTAAATATATATATATATATATATATATATATATATATATATATATATATACAGTATATATATAAATATATATATATATATATATATATATATATATATATATATATATATATATATATATATATATATATATATATATATATATATATATGTGGAAATGGTTAGTTGTTGAATAACCGCCTCTAAAGCCTGCCTGCTCTCTTGGTTGATTTCCATTCGGCCTAATATGATCTTTGTAAATATCTTATATATTACTGAGAGTAAACTTATTAGGAAGTAATTTTTCAGGCCTTTAATGTCTCTCTTTTTATGAATTAGCAAAATGATAGAGTGTTTTCCAAGCAGACATTTTGTTTAAATTTCAGCGAGTTTAAATACTATGAAATCTCCGACTTCTATGGAACTTATTAGGCCATCTTCTCCTGCTACTTTGCCTCTTGCCATGCATTTTAATGCTTTCTTTACTTCTCATACTGTTAATTTTGGTACCGGCTCAGGCGTTTCATTATTTCTATTGGAAGGTTATTTCTTATATCATTTTGTATAGCATCGTATAGAAATCCTCCGCAATTTTTATTACTCCCCCTCTCTTGTTGATAATATTTCCAATTTCATCCTTTAAAGCAACCAAATTTTCTTTCATCAATTTAGTGCTTCTTCCTTTCTTTACTGTTTCCTCAATTTTTATCTGATTGTGTTTATGAATGTCTTGGGTGTTTAGCTTGTTAATTGTTTTGGATAGCACTGCTAATTCTATTTCATCTCTTTTAGATTTGACCATCATTTACAATCTTTTCTATATCAGCTTTTTTGGTATTTTCTGATAGTTTTCTTTGATCTTGTTTAGGAACTTTTCTATCTATCTCTAGTACTAATTCCAATAGAGATTTTGTTAAATTTCTACTCATTTCTTACTTAATTGCTTCCATTTCATTTGGTCTTCTCGATGTCCATATTTCATGTTCCTTTTTATGAAAAATGGAGATCATGATTTTAAGGTTGTTTCTTGCAGCAAATTCGACAACCATGCCTCCTCTGTCGTTCATTGTGCATACTCCAAGATTTACCTAGTGCTGATTCTCCTTCTCTTGTGTTGACGTACTTTAGCACTGAAATCACCCAAAACAAGTGTAAATTGAGTGTTATGTTTTTTGTTCTTTTTCATAGAGACCTCCAGATCCTCATAAAAAGTTTGCATTTCTACTTCTGTATGGGATGATGTTTGAAAGATCTTCATTTTATACTTCTTATTTAGTTTGATCATTAATTTTACAATTCTATCACTAGTACTACAAAATTCTTTTGTTACCTACAAGAATTTTATCGTTAAAAAACCCACTCCATTTTCTTTGTTCCTCTTATGTCCTCTGAAGTAAAATATATGGCCCTCCTTTAACTTTATATAATATTCTTCAGCGCTTCTAATTTCAGTAAATCCTTTCATATCCCAATTTATTTATTTCAGCTCTTCTAGTAATACAGTAAGATCTTCTTCCTTAGACACGGTCCCGCCCTTGTATGCTGCAAGGTTCAGTTTCCAAAGGTGGCATGTTCTAGCCCAGAGATTTTTAGCACTCTCTGCAGTAAGATGTAACTGCCTGCCACCTCGGAGAGTTTCTCCACTGCCGATATATATATATATATATATATATATATATATATATATATATATATATATATATATGTGTGTGTGTGTGTGTGTGTGTGTGTGTGTGTGTGTGTGTGCGTGCGTGTGTGTGTATAGGCATATATATATATATATATATATATATATATATATATATATATATATATATGTATATATATATATATATATATGTATATATATATATATATATATATATATATATATATATATATATATATATATATATATATATATATGATGAAAGGAGAGAGAGCAAACGATTGGGTCAGTATATTATTAATAAATGGGGCGTAGGCGTCGAAAGAAGATTGCAACGAGGAATGTAAGAGGGATAGTAAGCAATGCTGACCCAAATAGTCACAAGTGTCTCCGCGCAGCCCTGAGAAAGTTGAACCCCTGTCAGTTCCTCCTAAGGAACCTCGCAAGTTGGTGTGCAGTTCTGAGCGCGCAGTCGTCTTCTGTATATACTCAGTTCTCCATCTATTACTTCGTCGTTTTTTTCTCCTTCGTGTGATAAGGATACGCGAGTTGTTTGGACTTTCGAGTGAATTACAAATACAAATAAAACGTGAAAATTTTTGATTAGATAGTTATGTGAAAATAATAATTGAGATCAACACTAGATTTAAAAAGGGATCAATTCATAAATGTTTTGATAAGAATAGTGAAACATTATGGAAGCAACCACATTAGATTAAAAGATATTTACCTTAAAACAAACACGAATATATAGCAATACCATGAGTGATGATAAGGCATAATCATGAAATGGTAAGATTGGAGTCTCTAATGTCATTCTCGAATAAGTAGTTGACTTGTCCATCTGACGAACATGAATGACAAGAATTGGCTACGAATAGGATTACTTTTATTCGTCTCTCATCTCACATTACACGCTAAGGCTCAAAGTAAGTGAAATACGAGTGAATCCTATTCTGGTAGTCTTAGCAAGCTAACGGTTCTAATTCGTTTTATTGTAATAAAATATTGTTTGCGGTTAAAACGGGGATTGTTGATATCTAAATTTGCGTGAGCACAAGGAAAACAATTTACTTTCTTTAACCTGTTAATATGTTTTAAAAGGTGTAGTGTGCATTCAGATACATTATTGATAAGTTAACAGGCATTAAAATGCGAAAATAAATGCATGAGTATGAACAATGTTATTCATAAAATTATCTGCCATAGTTGGTATGAAATAAAATGAACATTATAATTAGATTAGATTAGTATGTATCATACCGAAAGATCTAATAGAAACGTTCCTTCCAATGCCATTGATAATCAATCGACTTATTTCGAGCTTTTATTTCCATCATCTGGAGTCCCTTAAGGGTTTACACCTTCCTCTAATCTTCTCCACTGCACCTCTTCTTGTTTTTAATTTTCTGTCAGTGAATCAACACTAGATATTTCTATCTAAGCTTTCGACTTGGTCTGTTACTCACTCGCAGTATCTAACAAGAGGACATTTCAATCAGCTAACTATGATATTTTGAACATTTCTGCGATACCATTACGGAACTTACTAAAGCTAACCCTGGGCATATATATATATATATATATATATATATATATATATATATATATATATATACATAATAAATATATATATACATATTTATACATATACATATACATATATATACATATATATAGTATATATATATATATATATATATATATATATATATATATATATACATATATATATACTGTATAGATAGATGGATAGGTCTGATAGATATATATGTGTATAAATATATGATATGCATATATATATATATATATATATATATATATATATATATTTATATATATGTATATATACATACATACATACATATATATATATATATATATATATTTATATATATATATATATATATATATATATATATATATATTTATATATATATACATATATATATACATATATATATATATATATATATATATATATATATATATATATATACACACACACATACAAAGGTGGATAGATAGGTAGATTAATAGATACACATATGTTTATCACAATGTGTCCATGTGGATATAGATTTACTTATGCACAGAAAAGATAAGCGCATGTTTAATTATGTGGTTCAAAGCTATTTTCTAAAAACGATCATATGCATGAAAATACCACCATGTAAAATACTTCTACGGAAAGCTACAATGTTTCGATTTCTATTTGAAGACGCACAAGGAATGAATCCTCTAAAATAGATGAATTCAAAGGGGCACAGATTCCTTCTGGAGGTATTGTTGAAATTCCTGGGACGAGGTACATTTTCTTAAGCTTTCTGATTTCTTTATCATTCATTTTCGTTTTATTGATTCAAGATTTGCATTTGGATGCCCCTCACATTTATCGTTCCTATTTAAGGGTTCTCTTTAAACGTCTTTAAAAAATGTATTTTGTTTTCTAGAATAGTCTCATTTTCAATTCTATCATTATTTCATTTATATATATATATATATATATATATATATATATATATATACATATAAATCATCAGCCATAACTAGTCCACTGCAGGATAAGGACCTCAGACATGTCTTTCCACGCGCGGCTGATTATGGCTTTTTCTTGACAGTTTATACCAGCAAATTTTCTTAGTCCGTCAATTCATAGTCTTCTCTTCCTTCCCCTGCATCGTTTGCAATATCTAGGGGTCCATTCTACTATCTTTTTTTTTATTTGGTCTACCTATTATCTCTCATTCTCATTATATGTCCTGCTCATGTCCATTTCTTTATCTTGAGCGTCGTTAGAATATCCTCTACTTTAGTTTGCTATCGTACCCATGTTGTTGTTTTTTTTTTTTCTCTCTCTTTATTTTTTTTTTTTTGAGTCCTTTAGTGATATTACCATCATCATACTTTCCATAGCTCTTTGAGTTGTAACTACCTTATGGTCTACGGCTTTAGTAAGGCTCTAAGTTTCTGACGCACGTATTAATACTGGTAGGATTATCTGATAAGATACTTTATTTTTTTAGAAAAAGGGGCATTTTATGTTTCATAATGTCACTTTGTTTACTAAAAGCTCTCCACCTTATGGTTATCCTTCTTTTAAATTTGGTTCCTTGGAGAAACACCAATCGTCTGTCGTAAGTACGCATATTCACTAATAGTCTCTAGAGATTCGTCCATAACCCTTATTTGCTTGTCTCTTTGCATTATATATATATATATATATATATATATATATATATATATATATATATACATACATATATACATATATATATATATATATATATATATATATATATATATATATATATATATATATATATATATTCAATTAAGATAAAAATATGTTTTAACAGAGAATTAACTCTGCCATGGCATTACAGACCCAAAGAGAGAATCTTTTACCGTAAAGACTTCTGCTCGGATAAGGATTTGAACTTTAGCACCGAGTAGAAATAAAGATAACCGATTAGCTTAAAGCAAGGTTTTCGTTTGCTTCTATTTCTACTCGGCGCTAGGGCTCAGATCCTTGGCGCACTCGCTGAGTTATGACCTCTTCCTCTTCCCCTAAATAGGGACAAGGATATATATATATATATATATATATATATATATATATATATATATATATGTATATATATATATATATATACATATATATATATGTATATATATATATATATATATATATATATACATATATATATATATATATATATATACATATATATATATAAATATATATATATATACATGAATATATATATATATATATATATATACACACACACACACACACATATATATATATATATATATATATATATATATATATATATATATATATATATATATATATATATATATATATATAGATCATTTCCTCCCAGGCCTATTGACGGAAAGGGCATCGGTTAGATTTTGGCAGTCGTCTCTATCTTTATTTTTTAATGCAATGCATCTCCATTCATCATCTCCTATTTCACGCTTCATAGTCCTCATCCATGTAGGCCTGGGTCTTCCAATTCTTCTAGTGCCTACTGGGGCCTGATTAAATGTTTGGAGAACTAATCTCTCTTTAGGAGTGCGAGGAGCATGACTAAACTATTTCCATCTACCCCTCACCATGATCTCATCCACATATGGCACTTGAGTGATTTCTCTTATGGTTTCATTTCTAATCCTGTCCTGCCATTTCACTACCAAAGTTCTTCTGATGTCTTTGTTCTCAAATCCACAAAATACGTTGGATATTGTTCCATTATCATACCACGACTGATGTCCAAATTTTACTTAACCTAGCAATTGTCTGATTTGCTTTTTTCAATCTTTCATTAAATTACATTTCTAAAGACCCTATATTAGAGATCATAGTTCCAAAATATTTAAACGATTCCACCTCATTGACCCTTTCTCCTTCCAAAGATATTTAATTTTCCATTGCGTATTCTGTTCTCATCATCTGTCTTTCTTTTATTCATCTTGAGGCCAACCTTCTGTGATTTTTCATGCATTCTGGTAATCTGGCATTGCAAATCCTGTGGTGTTCTGCTAATAAGGATAGCATCATCAGCATGTCCTAGGTCAGCTAATTTCGTATTACCAATCCAGTCCAATCCTTTTCCACCATCCCCAACTGTTCCATGCATTACAAAATCCATTAGGAGGATAAAAAACTTAGGTGACAAAACATTCCCTTGAAGTACTCCACTGTTCACTGGAAATTCATTTGATAGGGCTCCACTAACACTGACCTTGCACTTACTATGCTCATGAACAGACTTTTTCAAATTTACATATTTAAGAGGAACTCCATGATAACGTAAGAGTCTCCACAAAATTGGCCGGTGTACACTATCAAAGACTTTTTCATAGTTCACAAATGTCATCAAAAGTGGATTTCTATATTCTACACATTGCTGTACATGTCTTAAAATGAAAATTTATTCAGTAAAACTTCTACCTTTTCTAAATCCTTCTTGTTCATCTGAGCTTTTCGTTAATCTTTCTCTAAAGTCTCTTTAGAATAAGCATACTATATATTTTCATAACAACCGACGTAAGTCGGATGCCTCTGTTATTATTACAATCAGTCAGATCTCCTTTAATGGCCTTTTCATTAACACTTCTAGCTTCCATTCATCAGGCTTTGCATCCTCATGCCCCATTTACAAAATATTCTTATAAGTATTCTGGGAGTCATTTCATTTGCGGCCAATATCATCTCAGAAGTTATTCCATCGTATCCAGGAGCTTTCCATCTCCTGAGTTTTTGATGATAGGTTCGATTTCAAACACACTGAATTCATTCATGAGCAATCAAGGTCTTCCTCGGCTTCAGGTATATCAATCAAATCATTCACTTCACATCTCCAATTCATGACCTCACTAAAGTGTTCCATCCAACCTTGCCTTTCTTATCTACTGCTGTTATAACAGATCCATCTCTCCTTTTGATGGATACTGTATATGCTTCTTCTTCTTTGTCCCCGTAGAGATTTCAATAATAATTCTATGAGCAATCCTTACACCAAAGCCACTCCCTGAATTCATAGCTTTGTCAGCCGCAACTGTTTTTTTGCATAAATATTCTCTCCAGTCATCCCTGGCTTTTCTTAGCATGCTCTACCCTGTAATAGTAATTGCTTCCTCGAAACTTTCAATAATCCATTGCTGTCTTTGTCTTCTTTTCATAGCATCCCAAGTATCATTTGATGTTCATGGCTGTCTCCTTCGTAACTGCATGTCCCAAAACTTCACTACCAACTGACTGATATATGGTCTTAATATCACACCATTCTTCGTTAATTATCTGCTCTTCTTTTAAAGTATCTAAGACAGCAAATCGATTCCTACATTCAACTGCAAATGTTTCTCTGTATTCATCTCCTAGAAGCCTAGTATCAAACCAAGGTATTCTACCAACATTTCTGTTGGGGGCTTCCAGTGTGGCAATGAGGAGCTGGTGGTCATTACCAATATCTGCACCTTTAAAACTTCTTTCATTTTTCAGAGTCCTTCTCCTCTCTTTATTACCGGCTATTTGATCCATCTGATATTTGTGATTGCCACATGATAAAGTACATGTATATTTGTGAATGTCTATGTGCTGGAAAAGAGTACCCCATAACAAAATTGTTATATATATATATGTATACACATACACACACACACACATATATATATATATATATATATATATGTATATATATATGCATATATATATATATATATATATATATATATATATATACAGTATATATATATATATATATATATATATATATATATATATATATATATATATATATATATATATATATAAATGTTTGCGGGGGTGTGTGTCTCGTGTGTAAACTATGGAATTATGTATGAAAACTGACATAAATATCTTACAGCATTTTTGGGCGGAATTGCAGCAATTGGCGACAATGGCACAGCAACCATACCTGCTCCTGGTTCCCCTCGAACAGATTGCGTTGATCTCAACCCTTCGTGCTCTGGATGGGGTGCTCGTGGGGAGTGCGAATCCAATCCTCCTTTCATGCTTGTCAACTGCCCCGCTACATGTAATTCATGCTCACCTCAAGGTAAGTTTGTTCATTATTTTGCACGATATGCATTGTCTGACTAAAGGGCGAGATTGGCCAACTACAATATGCTTCATTTTCAACGTATGGATTTTAGATATGGATTAGGGACCATTCTGACGCCATGATTTCAAAATAATCCTAGGTAGTTTTGTGCCTAGACAAAGCTGTGTATGAAATGAAGGGAACCTTGTCCAGCTACTTGGACCGTGAGGGTAGTTCGTTGCTTGAATCTTATCACGGAATGGGTCGTCTCTAAAATTGTGTAGTAGGGAGCATTTGTTATATTACCATACGTGTCAAGCAACTCGATTATTTCTGCAACGATTTGTTCAATTTTTCTTTCATTTTGCTTCTACCTTCAATTAATCTCTTCACAACCTTCGCAAAAATAGTTTTTGTATCAAGGCACATATTCAAGAGAAAAAATAATGGAGAGCGATTTCTGAAGTCGTTTATCTAAGCATTACTATATCTGAAGATTGTGCAGTCGTAATATTTAATCAAAGATCCTGTATGGATGTCTTTTGTTAATTTTTCCTTTTGTTTTATTATAGGCCAAATATCGGAGATGAAAGATGCTTAGATCATTGAAACATCTATGCCTATCTTTTAGAATACTGTATATGTATACACATAATCATATTTCTCATCACTTCCTTCACAGATAAAGAGACATGCGTAAACAGGGGAGATGAACTTTCCTGTGAATTATCAGCCTCCTTAGGTCTCTGCCTCATCAATCCTTCCTACAACCTTCGGTTCTGCGCACGATCCTGCAAACAATTCATAGATGTCTGCAGAGAGGCCGATGAAGAGACTAGCCGAGGTATGTTATCTAATCTTCAGCTGAAAAGCCATGGATTGAACACTTTTTTTTCTGTTGTTGTTGGTAGGGTCACTACAGAAATTCACAATGAGTAAGTAGATGGTGGAATTTTAACACTAATAAAGTGTTAAGATCCCTATAAATTATCACTAAAGTAGTAGCCTATTACACACTAAAAATCTATAAACACAAATGTGAAGCAAAACCTTTCTCTTCAGTTCTTACGAATGGATTATCAATTATCGTTAATAACAGAATGAAATGCCTAAGAAATTTTCTTAATAAATACTTAAATAAGCTAAAAAACTGAAGCTAGGCTTATACAAACACACATACACTTGTATTTTTTTTCACTACGCCATATTCCCGTTAGAGGAGGTAGCACCAGTAGCACCTGTTTTCAACAAATTTCGATGCTAATATGGCGAGATTGCTAGCTAGTCCCAAGAACCTTTCTTCGAGATTTCCAGGGGAATTTAGTGTTTGAAGCATTTGTATTTTCTTGGTGTTTACCCATACACGTACTTAGGAGACACAACTGTGCTTGGATTACTGATGAAACGATAAGCGATATAACAAACGTGTTAATAAGAAAAATTAAAACCATTGTAATTGCGGAATGAATTTGACGCATAGATATGAGATGGCTGGTCGTTTAGGTATTTTGTATCAACTATTACGGGAAACAGTGGGATAATAAACCATTTAGTCATAAAATTCGAAAATCAAGACTAGTGGTAAGGTTTATACAAATAATTTGGAAGATTTAAAAAGGTTATAGATACCAAGGCAGTAAAGTTTCCTATGATTGTTAAGCCAATTTTTCTTTTTGGAGATGAAATATGGATGATGATTTTGAGTGAATGCTCAATTTGTACAGATAGATTATTTGCATCGTAAGAGCATTCAAAAAGGTGAAAATGCGGAGGTACTTAGACGCAGTTAAACCGTTTGTTTATTGTAGGCTAAAGAATGAATCTGTTAAAAGATAATTTTATAATATAGAAGAATGACATACTTTAAGATGGTGAACGTTATGTGCAATTTAGGCATGTTAGAAAGAAGGAGGAGAAAATATAAAAAAGGTTGTAAAGGATTTAAAATATGTATTGAAAAGGGTTTTTAATGTATAAGCTGTAGTAGTACAGCATATGTGTGCAAAAGAGTAGTGAATGGATGTGAGTGTGTGGATCAGGATTCAGTTATTTGCTGATGACCCTCATGCTTAGGTGTATGGAGTTGTGGAATTTTTCCGTATGTAGGGTCATCCCCTATCCACTACATAAAGTGTGAATATGGCAGTGGCTGCTGTATTACCTTTCCTTTGGAGCGAATCCTTGTTAGGAAATCTGTTCAGAAGAAAATATTATACAAACGGATATATATATATATATATATATATATATATATATATATATACATATATATATATATATATCTATATATATATACTTATATATATATATATATATATATATATATATATATATATATATATATATATATATATATATATATACTCGCATATATGGGACTGCATACGCCTTTTTGAAAGAATGTATTTATATGGGTCTAGCATACTTGGAATTTAGCCTATCTATGGCATTTAATTTATTTGTAATTTAAGAATTATAAGTATATCAGTAATTTTGATTCACAAACCTATGCAAATGATGTTTTTATCATTTGTCCAAGTTTTCAAGAACACCGTCCTGTCATTTCAGATACGTCCAGTTGTACGGGTTTGAGAACGGTAACAGACCCAGAGTTTGGTGAGTAATTGTCCTTATTCATATTTCAGATTTTGTTTACCTCTTTAGGAGCTGTTTAATCCTTATAATTACGTTATGTGATTTAAAAGTTCTCTGATGCGTGGAATGCGCAGGTCATTAATGCAAAGAAGTCTCCTTTATCAACAATCAACAGAGCGTTATTTTATTGATTTTGCTGGTATTATAATTATTATTAATATTATTTTTTTATTTTTATCATTATTATTATTATTATTATTATTATTATTATTATTATTATTATTATTATTATTATTATTTTCATTGTTATTATTATTATTATTGTCACTCTATCTCTGATTATGATAAAACTTGGTAGGCAATTATCTAGTGTTCCCTAGACATTCTTGATCTGCTTAACAAAGTCAATGGTCAGTTCAAATGTCGGGATATTAATTGATTTTATTTTAACCTTATGAACTATTATAATTAGAGAGCTCTGGCTTTTAGCCTGTGGGATTTCTTATCGAGTATAGTATCTTAGGTAAATCTGACCGTGGGTTACTTTCAAGGTCAAAGGTCAGCATCAAAATCAAACAGTAATTTGTCTCTTGGTATTATAAGAACTTGATATGTACGTACATATGAGACCGTTGGTACTTTTTCCGATTTTGTTCATACCTTCACCTATTTTCTAATAACACAGTTCAATTTGAATGGCAGTATTGCAGTTTTCTATGACCAACATAGTTGGTCGGTTCCTTGAAGAATTGGTATTTGTTTTCTTACATATTTTAACCATGGCGCACCTTTAAGGATACTGGTCATTTCAAGATTTTTTTTTTTTTTTTTTATTCTTTACCTCTTTAATATATGTTTGAAATTGATGAAACCTGGCAGATGGGTGCCTTAGTTTTGATTTTACTTTCTTTAAACGTTTTTCATATTGTCAATACTTAGTTTTCTCTCATTTTTCCGATGCTCAGTGGGTAGATCTATTGTAAGAAAACAACGTACTTTTTACTTGGATTGATTTTTCAAGGACAGATAAATATCAAAGTTTACATCATATGTTTTCTATGAATGATAAAACTACGATAATCAAATATCTTTGGCTTTCAAAAACTTTGTCAGATCTATGATGAGTAACTTGCGGATGTAAATGTAGATTTTGAAAGTAGTATTTTACTTCGTCCAATTTTCTATAAATTTTATAGTCTTCAACATCTCAACATAAAACATTTATTTTGTAATCTACGTCTTTAGAATGTTATTGTTAGTCATATGCTACATTTATTGCGTTTAAATGAAATCTCCTTACGGAAAAGAGCCCATAAAATAGTCATCTAATAGTTCTTTATAAGACACATTTGTGGTGAGGTAAACTGTGTCACTGATATACAGTACTTGTTACTTAAATCTGGTTTATCCCTTGATAATACTTGTTCCCTCCCACTTCTGATGAAACTATTATAGGTGTGAAGGTAATTGTGATTGTAACTTTGTTCACCTTATCGGTGAAGAATAAACTGATGACATTCTGAATCTTCACAGTATGTTCCATATTATAGGGGTATATTGAACTTTCAGAATGTGGTGTCATTCCATCATTAAATCGCTTAGGTTGGGCTCCAAAAAGTTTTATGAATCAATTGGTGCGACAGCCAAAAAGATTACCATTTAAAAGAAGACAGCCAAAACGACTACATTTTAAAAGAAGACCAGAGGCCAAGGAACCATTCCATCATATGACAAAGGACTTTTGGAAAAGTTCAAGGAAGTTAGCAAAACCTCGAAGAAAGGGAGATGACGTGTATAGAAAGAGGCGTCAGAAAGGAAGCAAAGAAAAGAAAAAGAATATACGACAAGACGGTCCAGTTGAACCATGTGAATGTGACTATGTTGAATACCTTGACACTCCTTTCAGACAAACCGTACCAGAATTTTGCGAGTGTGAAACTGAGGCTCCCGAAGTTATTACCCCCAATGTTACTACTCCCGAAAGTACAGACCCAGAAGTTACTACTCCAGAAGTTACTACTCCAGAAGTTACTACTCCAGAAGTTACTATTGCACCACCGGCAGTGGATCCTTATGTGTGGCCTGCCATCATTGCCATTCCAGCAGGTATTATTGCTGCTGCTATTGCGATTCCACTGGGGGTTGCCATTCCTCTCGGTATTCAAGGGGTACAACAAGGACCGCTGGAACCCCAAGGAGACTTTCCCCAACCACCACAACTACCACCACCTCCTCCTCCGCCTCCTCCTCCTCCTCCTCCACCTCCTCCTCCTCCACCTCCTCCTCCACCACCTCCTCCTCCTCCTCCACCTCCTCCTCCTCCTCCTCCTCCTCCTCCTCCAGTCATTCTTCCTTTCTTCCCACAAATAAATCCAGTCAGCAATTTCACGTCAGCAGTGAGATCTCTAATTCCAAATTGTGACATCAACGGGTATCGTTCTCTGAGACGAGAATTAAAGAACCTGATCTTCAGGCACACAGGGCGACCACTAGATCCTCGAGTAATAGAACTTTTAGACGCTGTAAACTACTGTAGGGTAAGTTTAATGAGGGAAATTATTCTTTATGTTTAAAAAAATTTTCTTTAATTATTCATACATTCATCTGATTAAGTAAATAGAAGACCTTTTCCATTCTAGTTTTAGTTACGCAAAGATTCCATATCAATGATCAGATTATTTGATATGTTAGTATAAGAACATGTTAGTTACATAATTATTGATTATCAAATGTAAACTGACTAAAATGTTATTTACAAGCTTTGAATTACCGCAAAATTCTCAATGGATTGTTGTTAAATTGCATCTTAAATGGTGTGATAGTCTTACCTCTATAAAGATTATACTTTATATCAATATCAGTGGTTAGAAAAGTAGTCTATACTAATATATTCCTGACTTCATTTTGATGATGATTATCCAACTCTAAATTTTCTACCAAACAACTGTTGATAAACCTTATTACTGATGATCACTTTCTTCCTGATATATCATGAAATTCTGAATAAAAATACCTTTTAGAATTAGCAGAATTTTTTTTTCTTAATTTCAAAGGGTGTATCGAGCTGCCTTGAATGCCCCCCCCCCCCCAAAAAAAAAAAAAAAAGTTAGCGTTGATAATGAATAACATATGATTTAGACAATTTTATGCAAACGACCTTAAGCTGATGTTTCACTTGATTATACTCAATTCCAGTACGGATCAGTGGAGCAACCAAATAGACTGGCAGCTTTCATCGCAAATGGGCAAGGTCCAGCGAACTACAAGCCTCCAAAGTTCTGGCCTGGAATCGTAAGTAGTAATTCGAGGATTTCATTTGATCTTCAGGAAAGTTCAGTCCTTTTGTTCATCCTGATTTCATTTTTTTTTTTTTTTACCTATTTCGTTTTCCTGGGACTTCCAGCTAACACGCGCGCACGCAAATGAATATACGCACACTACTACTTCTAGTTACGCTGAAAAATTGGTTATTGACTTCAGTGGTAATGGGAGCATTAAAAAACTATTTCCAGAAGGGCTTAGGTCACAAAGCCTTTTATAAACATGAAAAAAAAAAAAAATTATAGAAATCATTATTGCGACTAAAATATCATCAAAAGAGAAAATGTTATTAAATTGAATGATTTTATTACATTCTTCACATATTTTCTGGAATCATTATGAAATTGACTAACAAAAACATACAGATTTCGCTAAATAAACCAACATTTGTATGAATTTTAAACTAAATATCTAACCGTTAAAATCACCTCTCATTAATTAAGGTATAAAACCTTCCTTCAGCATCCCAAAAGGTTATATTTCAATCAATCTTCCTTTGTCAATTCAAACTTCCGCATAAATCTTTCATATCTATCTAAACCTATACCTTCCATTGGGTCTCTCAACTCTATTAGCGAACACGTGTAACACTGACTGCTCGTATCTTTCTTTTACACTTTCTTTTTAAATATTTTCTCATGAAGATATTTCTGAACATTCCAAAAGAATTTGATAGTTCTATCTAAAAACACGGCACGAAAGTCTAGCCTGGCTAGATTATTGTATCGATATCCTTCATGATTATCTTTATTTTTCTTAAATTATATCTTACACCATTCTGAGATATTTTCACTCTTTCTATCACTCCGTTCCAAACTTTTTTCTATCTTTGATATTAAATCATTCGAACTGTTAGTATTGTCATGTCTATCTCCGATAATGATTATTCACTCAACTTTTTCTACGTAACTTTTTTTTTTTTTTTTTTTTTTTTTTTTTTTTTTTTAATAAAATTCTCCTTCGGTCGACACATTTTTAAAGATTGAGTCGAAATAGGAATTAACATTTAGATGTTTTTTTTAGACTCCTCAGATCATATCAAACTCTTAGTATAATGAAACTTCCAAAACTTTTCCTTTCTTAATAGTGTTTATGGACTCCTATCAAATTTATAGTGAACACAATATTGTATAATCCGAGCAATAACATCCTATAGTGAGCTTGCTTCAGTGTATAACTCCGGTTAATTTCTATATGGCTCTCTCTTATCTTAGTTAGGGTGGATTGGCTGCTGGACATATATGTATAAATTGGGCTTCCAGGACGCTATGACACTACTCATGAAGGGCCTTCAAAACTTTAAAATTTTAAGTTAATAAAATTTCTGATCAGCATAGATTGTACCGGTAGTGCTTAAATTCAACATTTATTACATGAAAAAGATATTTTTTCACCATACTGACTCAACTTCTTGGTTTTTAAGCCTACGTCGAGTGCCCATTAATCTTTAAAACCTCAATAGATAGACACTCTACTATGCATAGATACTGCACAATATGATACACCTCTGTATCAAGATTTTCATGAAATAGTTAAAACTTTAGATGGATCTTCTGACTTGACATTCTTCATATTTTCCGTTGCCATCGAAAACGCATATCTGGATGCTACAATATCCATTCCACCTTACTCATCTCATAAATTTAGTATTTCTCATTTTCGACAAGTATTTTATGAAGTGTCCATTTTTTCCGATGATAGGAAAAGTGGGTGAAAAAAGAATGAGGGCAGTTAGCTAACTAACCATGGTAGGTAATAGTTTGGAAAGTTAAGTACTGTGTTAGTATGAGTGATATAAAGCGGGGTTAGCCACAATTTTATTTATATAAAGGTAACGTTTTCTTATTATGGTTTTAATGTTAACACGGTACAATAATATCTCATTTTTATTTTACTCTTTGTTTTCTGATATTCTTGGCTACTGACGTAGTATTTTCTGATGCTGAAGTTGATCCTTGGGGGTTTTGCAAAATGGGAGATTGTAATGAGCCTTGTATTTCTCCTGCTGATTGATGTTGTGTTTCTTGCAAATTTCTTATATCTCCTGATAAAGGAATGGATGAGTTCGAGTCATAATTATGTTCATTTCCGTGTGTGAAGTCTTCATCTGATGGGTCGTCTTCTGAATTTTATTCTACGCTGAAATGCTCGAAATTTATCCTGCTCTGCTTTTGCAGTTTTTCATCTTTTGTCCTTCTTCATGGTGCTTTCTACCTTATTATTGTTCCTTCGGAGAAATGCAGTGCTGGTAAATCGTTATATTAGTCTAATATGCTGTTTATTATTGAGGGGTAGAATCTTCCTAGATGCATCCCTATTTTATTGCTATATTTGTTTTTGGCGCAATTCTTCTATCACCTTGTATGTTGTTTAGAAGGGTGATTTCATTAGTCTGACAATTCTCCATACTGGTTTTTTGTACCGATGTTTGTAGTAGATGTTGCATATCTGTTTGCCTTTATCTCTTGCATTTTCTTTTAAATTAGTTCCTCTCTCACTGGGTATTTCGCTGCTACGGTTCTATGTTGTTGATTGCAGTTGACACATTTCTTTGTATTATTCTGAGCATAATTTGAAGTTTTATCTTTAGAGCATTCCTATACAGATGCTCATATGAATAGCATTCAACATTTCATGTTCAATATATTGACTAGGGATGTAGGCCGATTGGTAGGCTATGAAGAGGCCTCCTACTATGG
Organism: Palaemon carinicauda; assembly: GCF_036898095.1. Taxonomy (NCBI): domain Eukaryota; kingdom Metazoa; phylum Arthropoda; class Malacostraca; order Decapoda; family Palaemonidae; genus Palaemon; species Palaemon carinicauda. Next base: position 39,623,024 of record NC_090739.1, on the reverse strand, counting down.
CTGTCTTTGCCATATTCGGTGTTTCAAACTTTGTTTTCATAACGTGGGAATTCTTTGGGATTTTTATCACATCATTCACTTTAAACCAATCAGATTTCCTCTGAATGGTTTCTCCGTATTCTGTCGTTGTTGCGTCTAGATGTTTTGCGATGGTAGTTTTCAAAGTGTTACATTCTGGGGGGTAAATCCTTTCAAACTGTTCATTCAGGAAACCAGTCTTGTAGACTCAGTCATCTGAGTCTACATTAATGAAGAATTCGTGGGTAACTTCGTGAACTCTGGCCGTAATGTTGCCAATACATTCCCATAGCCTGATTGATTGATTTGAGGTTTTCTGGTATCCTGTCCCAAAGCCTGAGATATCGTCATGCTTCGCTCGTTACGAGGCCCGGGACTGTACAGGGCCTTTTTATCTTAATCTTCATTCCGCATCATAACATTCACTTTTCTTGAAGTTTTGCCGCATAACAGGGTGACACGAAAACCTAGCTATGCTGGTACTGATAGAGAGGCCAGAATGATGCAGATGACCTAGAGTTGAGGATAGATTTTTAAAAACCACACGGGCCTCCTATCCTCGGAGAGATAGGCAGGAATACCGTACGTCTTATTCCTGCGAGTGTTGGAGAGTGTTGCCATTTGAATCCATACAAGTGCATCATGTTCTGGAAACAGAAATTCCATATCCCAGGTTGTCAAGATTTATCTTATTACTACCCGGTATGGAGTAAATTTCCAATTAAACTTCTGATTTTATTTGCACATATAATAAATAAGCTGTTAGATTGTGATTTTACTCTTTTTTGATATACGCAGTTTTATTTCGGTGTAAAAGAATAACTTTTTGCATATTAAAATAAAATCCTAATTATATGCCGATATCGATATTAGTGTCTATGATACATGGATAGCTTAGTTTTAGCACAAAATTAAGAAATATAATCGATTCAAATATGTCCTCAGAATAAGGACGTGTTCAATATTATTATTATTATTATTATTATTATTATTATTATTATTGATAGTTTTAGCCCATCTTTTGTTGTGCACTCAGA
>NC_090739.1:39609469-39616969 GCF_036898095.1 Palaemon carinicauda | reverse complement strand
CACACACACACACACACACACACATATATATATATATATATATATATATATATATATATATATATATACTGTATATATATATATATATATATATATATATATATATATATATATATATGTATGTATATATATATATATGTATATATATATATACATATATATATATATATATATATATATATATATATATATATATATATATATATATATATATATATATATATATACAGTATAGTATACACAAAGCCATTATTACACTATTTTTCCCAATTATATAAATTGTGTATATTTGATTTAGGGTGATTCTGGAGGTCCCTTGGTGTACGAAGGCGATGATGGGCTTAACGAGCAAGTGGGCGTGGTCAGCAGCGGACTGGGATGCGGTGACCCCCGATACCCTGGCATCTATTCTCGTACAGACGCCTTCCTGGCCTGGATAGACTCAGTCGTGTATGGCGTCTGCGCTAGAGCCCTCATACTATAGTGCCGTTTCTTGGTAATATCTAATAATTAAGGTTGTGTTTAACCTATATGAACAATTATGAATTTCGTTCAATACACATCTTGAGAACCATGAAACAGTCCTTGGCGTATTATGCTTTTCATTGTATAGCCCTTTACTCAAAATCTTTGAATATTATTTTCAATGAATACTGAAATATTTCACGAATTTTTCTATGATAGAATATTTACTCACATAAGAAGCATTTATATGTATATAAATACACATTGAAATGGTAAAATATTTTCATTGTTGTTTTTGCATTATTTAATTGACGCCAACTTTGATTATGCAAATATTTTTTGCTATTAATACAGTGCAGATTACTTTATCTATTCCAAATATTTCTTACAGATTCTGAATTCAGGTCAAAGTTACTTGATAAAGGCAAGGCTTTGTCTCTATCCTGTTCACCATTATTAATTTGTCTAGGAAACAGGACGTCTGGAACACCATTTCATCGATTCTCATTCGCCCCATCCAGGTAACCTTATTGTTGAGGCTGACATTCTGGAGAAAATTCGAAAATTTTGTTGGCGTCAACAAAGAAGAGGATGAAATTGACTTTAATGACTCCTGTGTTGTTTTTGAGTAAGCATGAAAGGAAAAGTCCCTTACCAAAGCTGGTCATAGTTTAAGAAATACCTATAATTAACAGAATTGAGGAGGGAATCGAGAGAAAACCTTTCATGTACAAAAGGTTATGAAATTTACAGGCCTGGAATGCCACAGCTTTAGAAAGCGTCCAGTGAAAGTGATGCATAGTCTTATAAGTCGTAGTTTCTTGCGAAAGCAGCTATTTGAGTAGATGCAAGAGAGATGTGCACTCACACACACGCTTATGATGCGAGAGGAAGCGCAGACTCCAAATAAGGAAAGTCTATGTAGCGACAATATTCCAAAGTTCCTGATTTTTTTCTTTACAGATATTCCAGGAGTAAAAGTCTCAAAAAGGGTTTGGCTACAATACTGGGATTTGAGACGCCAGCTCGAAGTGAAAACTCTGAACACGTGCCAGAAAAATCGAACTTATACGACAAATAAATTACAAAAGACTGATACCATTACTTACAAGAAGATAAGTACATACAGCGCTAATTATAAGTTATATCGACTAAACATCAACTTATCATTGAATTTGTTAGATTCAGTTTGTTCATGATGTGTGCAATTGTAGAACTATTATTAATAGGGTGTTTAGTAATATATCTCGTAATCTTACCAAACGTGCTTGAATAACAACACCAGTCCATACCTTTCCAAAGATAAATCTTAGAATACGTAAGATGACCGTATAGTATAAGGGAATTGAGATATCGCACATGATTTCCTTGGCCTCTTAACATTAACAACTAGTCTATTAGAAATCATAAAACATTTAACATAACTAACACGGAACAAGTGTATAAAATGTGTAGATAGCATGGGAAACAACATTATTTGCAGCGATAAGCCAAGATAAAATTGCAAGACATCATATGCAAACTTCTGCATTACATCGGATATTCAATGGCATTCTGACACCTTCTTTATGGGGTCTTGTACCATATGTGACGTATCGAAAGTGAGAAACCAAAGAAAAAAAAAATTTCTTTTAGAAGAACTTTCAGGTCACACGAAAATAAAACCAAACCCAATCAATATTGCTAACAAAACCAATTCGATAAGAAAATTAAATGTATCCCAGAATTATTCACCACTTTGAGAGTATGAAATTAAATTGTCACAAATGTGTAAAATTATATGTCAAAGTTCATTCTTTTTCATTCCTGTAAATAATGGTAAAAACGTAACTTTGAAGTTAGCGCTGCATTTTTCATAAATGTCTGTTCGTTGAATTTTTAAGAAAAATATAAAAGTATAAGTTCGTTTATGGAAACAAGGCGTTGCTGTTTAGAGAAATATATTCTAGGTTATAAGCAAACTTGCATAAATAACACAGTAAACACGCACCAGAAAGAGCGATGACGCAATGAAACACAAATACTTTTTCAACTATTTTTATGATTTATCTAAATAAGTCAGTTAGTATAGTGATTATCATAGTAAAAACTAGAAACTAGCCATAAAATCACTTCAAAAATGTAGAAATCGAGATGAAAATATATCTGAACAAACTTATAGAACATTACATATCTTAATGTGTAAGTAATTGTACGCGAAATTAAATATTGATCAATTCAAAAGATTGCCCACAAAGATGCCAAAACTATACTATACTTTTCTTATTCAACAAGTTATAAAGTAGGCAAAAAAGAATAAAAAAAGCTCTTGGTAATAAACATACTAATAGAATTATTGACTTGCATATTCACTTACTATTTTAAGGTAGTTTCTTCTACCGGAGTTAACCCTACTACTTTCTTAGATGTGGCGGGACTCATGTTACCGTTCCTAAGAGGTGTCAGACATTTGAAAGTAAAGGATTTCGTGAGAAAACTATCTGAAGTCAGTAAGAAAGTTGCCCGTATTCTATACGCTGCATATTTTCCTGGATAATTTTCTGATTACTTTTTATATGCAGAGTACAAAAAGTATCAAATACGCTCAAGTAGTACCCCAAGCAGACTTGTAATTACTGTTATAATAGAGGAAAGGTTGGTAAAGAAAATAATAACAGTGCTACATTCAATTCACGAGAAAGAATAATCGGCTAGTTACTTTTTGTATCCATGTCATCTAATTCGATTTCATAACAATATATGAAATGTGCATTATTTATTGTTATAATGTTATTTATTTGTTTATTATGTAATTTTATGTCTTGATTTTCATGAATAAAGAATATTTTTTTTTCTAGAACGACCTTTCATTCCTCCTAGCCCTTTTTCGCATTAATTCCTTCCTAGTCATGCCAGCAAATCCCAAGCAAATTCTTAAGATAAAATCATTCAAGATATTTGCATGTTGGAAGCGTTAGAACAACCGCTTTTGTCATGACTGGTTTCCCGCACAACAATAGCGTCAAGAAACCGATTCCATCAGTTCAAATTATACGTCTCTTGTGTGCTACTACTGTAATACTGAGTAGTATAGGAGGTGTGTGCATGTAAATCTAAGATGACTACTAAAGCAATCGATCAAGACACTCATATTTTTCAACAATTTAAAAATGATTTGATAATTTCAACATATATTCTCTGCTAGCATTGCAGGTTTTCTTAACTTTCCGATGGGAGAAAAGTAGCCTACCACTTTCATTGAAATTCATAATATTACCTTATAGAAATAAATCGATTGGCCTGCTGCAAATTTGTTTTCCTTTTCGAACAATAATGGCGGGGGGAGTGTGGTTGGTGGTAGTCTCGAGACTCCCGTCAGTGTACCTTGTGCTGTACACTGTAGGCATTACTTAAGGGTCTGTGCAACGATCCTTCGGCCCCTAACTGCACCTGCTTTATATCCTTCTACTCTACCTCCGTCATTGGTTCCTTTCTTCTTTCTTGTTGTTCATCCTCTTATAAATTATACTTCAAAGTGGAACGGATAGCTTTTACCACTATTGCAATTGTGCAATGAATGGTCTCACCGGCCCCACCACCAGAATCTCAAATTAATCCATCTAATCTGAAACCTTGGCAAAGTGGCTTTTAGAAGTACTTGCTGCTGCCATTTTCTGTGAACCAGCAATCCATTTATTGTTTATTAGCAATAGTGATTTACTAGTTGTGAATTTACCTGCTATCATTTTTTATCAGACTATGATAAATGAACATCTTGCATTGACACATGTAAGAAATATGAATATTCATTATCACATATCACATATTTAGTGTGAACAGTGATCCGACAATTTACCTTATGGTACAGTTGGACACAGGAATGCCGGGCACGCCTAACTCTAATTGATGAATTGCACAATGTAACACAGTTACTGTATGGCGAGTAACCAAACAGATTGCGTAGGGGGAAAGAGATAGCAGAGGTGGTGAGTGGGGCTAAACAAATGAACTCACAGTGCAGTGTGACAGGGTGCACTTCCTCAGAGAGAGATGTGTCAGGAATTCGTGTGTCCGACTGAACAATAATGAACAGCAATTTTCGAACGTGGCGTGGTTTGTTACTTTATGGGGCACATGGTCTATAGAGTTTCGGTAACGCCCTTCTTGATATACAAGTTCGCTGTGGGTTCTTGTGAAGGGTTCAAGCTATGGCACGAAGCCCATTCAGCTGGGACTGCAAAATCTGACAAGTCCAGCAGATTTATGATATACTCTGTGATACTTGCTGCACTTGTTCTATTTTCAATTAAAAGTCTTATCTTTGGTTTCATATTTGACAAATTTTTCAGCATATCTTTAATAATTCTCCCTCCATGTTACTTAGATCGAGAAAAGGAATTCTATGAACTATTTATTTCTTATTATTTTTATATTTTCAAATCGATTCTTAGAAACTTATAATATTACTGCATGACACTACATAACAAATATACTGTCCTGGGAGTTGGGTTGATAGGAGTCTGCATCTATGACACAAGGTGTTGAAAAAAATAACTCATGAAAAGTGCTAAATTGATAAGTAAAACTGTCCTTTTTTTTTATAGAACTTTCTCACACATATTCAATACCGTCTCAACTTAGAGAGGTACATATTCAAATCTAAGCTACATACTACACCAAGACTAAAGCAAGGATAAAACTATCCCCACTTCAGTCGCGCTGGACGGTGAGGCGAATAACCCACCATATACCTATCACGAAATCTAGACTAGCCTAGTTACTTCGAAGCCTATTGGGCCAATGCAGCCGACTGATTGGTATTGCAGTCATAACCCAAAAGAGAGAGTATTTTCAATCCTTACCATGGTGCATTTTCTTCTTGATTAGCGTTGTAAAGAGATAATGCAAATGATTACATGAAAGACGAAACACGGCGAACAAATTTTCATTTCTGCCAATTCAAAATTACCCCAGCGGGGATTATGAACCAGGGTAGATTTCCCTCGGGATGAATGTTCCCTCAAAATAATATATTCCCCTCTTGGTTAAAACTTACCACAAACCCACTCAATCATGAAACAATGACTTTTAGACAACGAAACAAGCAATTCAGTTATTGAGTTCTACATTAAAGTGGTATACCACTGACACGAAACAAGGACCTTAATATCACGAAACATCTGTCACTTCTACAACTGGATACGCATAGGGTAGTTTACTAGCATCCCATGGTTACCGATGGTTTATTGAAGATTTCCGAAGTATTAAGGGTTCGCAGGTCAGATTAGGAAACCGGTGGTACCGCCAATTAAGCAAGGAACCCGGTGCTTTAGGTAAGGTTAGGTGGGTGTATTTCACCTTTAAACTAAGATTCTACCAATGCAGTACCGGATAATAGCAGTAGCGGGTAGAAGCAAAAATAGATCATTTGGAAGCTTACGCATTTTTTTTCCCATTAGCATTGTTGCGTTAGCGATAACGAGCTTTTTATGCGTTTTGAGTACGAATCAGTTGCTCCATGTTGTAATCGAAAAATACAATCGCATGGAAACGAAAGAGACAACATTTATCTGTGGTTCCTTTTATTTTCTATTCTATATGAGTGACTTACCTTATACTTATTGCAAGTATCTACCTCGAGCAAATGACTTCTCTTGTCCCCCATTGTTCCACCAAATCCTCCCCAACCGGGGAAAGAACATCGTGTGAATTGCTCTCTGCTTAGACGAAAAAATATTCCTAGAATTGCTCGTTTACCAGAGGCTCCACTTTTAGACCGATTTAGCAGTAAACTGTTTCCTTGTCCATTTTTCTTTTGAATAAAGAATGTTCTTAAACAATAGCAGGATAATTAATAAAAAATCATGTTCATATAAATAGTCGTAGATTTCATGCAATGGGAGCCATCACACTCCCACTGAATGATGCATCCGAAACGCAACGGAACAAATGGAAACAGGGATGTCAGCCTTTTCAGACTAATAAAACGCAAACGCATTAATGGAATCCTAGTTTTAGTCTTTATCAACCTATCTCCCATCCAAATGGATTGTATTGGACTTTCACACACTGGGGAATGGGAAACCATTCAGCACCCTTATTTAACTAGGGCAAAACCCAAAACTTGTAATATGAAGCAAACGTTGAAGGGTTTGAAAGCAAAATAAAACCACAGGGGAACTCAGTAGAGCGCAGACCTCCGCCACGACAGCTTATCTTTCGATTTTAACATGCATTAATTGGTGTGGATTTTCATACACTCAAATATGAACCAAATTTGAAGTCTCTGTGACAACGATGTCCAAACTTATGGCTGATTACGTGAATTGCACATTTTGCTTGACCATGACCTTGTACTTTGACATTGATTTTCCAAAATTTAATCATTTCCAACTTTTTACATGACAGTTAATTCCTGCAAGTCGTATTACTCTACGATTAAAATTGTAGCCAGGAAGCTGTTCACAAACACACGCAAACAAACACATACAAGGGGTAAAACATGATCCCTTCCCAACCACGTTGCCGGAGGTAAAAAAAAAAAAAGGAAGAGCGAACGAGATAGACAGCCTGTGTAGGTGTATGGGGATATGACCAAATGTGGGAATATATCCTATGACTGCCCCCAACCACCTAGGGGCTAGTCGCACCGTCAAAAAGCCCCTGTCCGGAGAGAAGCTCCGGGCAATCTAAAGAAGAAGAAGAAGTATGACTGCTATTCTTCCAAGAGAAAGTCAGACATGGCCACTTGAACCGGTGTACTTTTATTTGGAGAGAGGACAGTAGGACTTCAGTAACGTTGGGAAGTTCTTGCTACATGGTCACAATCCAGGCGTTCGAGACCCATATAACAGCTTCTATATTCTGAAGACCAATGTGGGAAACAACCACGATATAAAACACTTTGCAGGATAAATATACACTGAGTTTTCGATCTGCTGCATTCTTTTATTAAGGGAGCAACATATTAAACATTTATATATCTACTTAAATTACTAAAAATGAGAGCATGAAGAGCATGCAGTCCTTGTATACACACCATTCTTGTAAAAATAA
>NC_090739.1:39599469-39601969 GCF_036898095.1 Palaemon carinicauda | reverse complement strand
TAATTCATTAGCAATGCTAAGCCCGAACTTACTGCAAGATCATTGTATCTGTATCTGGGATCATAATCAGGATGCAAAGTTATTTTCCTGACTTGATAATCGATGGCTTTGCTTTCTGTTGTTCTGGTAAAATCTCTCTCGCCCAGTCGGATAACTGATGGTCTGAAAGAAAAAAAAAACTTGATTAACCGTTACTTTGTGGCATTAAATAAATAATCATTATAATTTATCAATGAGAAGAAAAAAAAATATTTCGCTTATTAGGGAAAGAATGAAATACCTTGGTCTACAAGGAAAAAAAATTTGCAACAGCATTAAATTCCTACGATATACCAAGCATTAAGAAAATGCTCCAACTATAAATTGTGTTAAGTAAGTTCTAAATGGAAAAATTAAACTACCAATTTCACATATAACAAAGAATTGCCAAACATTTATAGAACGCATCTCTTAGAAAACCATTTTTTATAGTTTAGCAAAAGGAGAGAAGATAATCTTACCTCCGCCAACAAAGTTGGAAGGAGATTATGTTTTACCCATATCTATGTGTTAGTGTGTGTGTTTGTTTGTTTTGTGAACAGCTTGCTGGCCACAAATTTCAATTGTAGAGTAATGAAACTTGTTAGAGAATAAATTTGGATGATACACGTCTATTATAGTGCCTTGAATGAGATACGTTTGTGGTTAAAAGCACCCTAGGACCCTTATAATATTTCAATTAAAAATTATATATCAAACACAAATAACTTATCTCAACATGACATGGTAAGTAGAGCACTAAGTTACCTAATGGTGACAAGGCAATGGGCAGCTGTGAGGATGTGTGTGGTGGTTATTAGAGCTCCTCCACAGAAGAATTTATCTCTGTCATTAACGTTGTCTTCTTCATCAACTGAACCAATGGCTGCTGGGACAATCCCAGTACCTCCAATGGCTGTTTCTGTCACTGGCAGACTTTGAGGAGAATCTTCTGTTTCTGCGGGACCTTCGGGAGGTGTCTCCGTCCCAGATGGAACATCTACAGGTGCGTCTATTACCGCAGGAGCTTCAGATGCAGGCAAAACACCACCTACATTAGCTTCGGATACAGTTGCCACTGATGGGCGTTCTGGCGTATTTGGTAAAATAGGAACCCCAGTAGGAGTAACGGTTGGAAGAAGAGGAGGAAACAATGACCCTTGAGGCGGAGTTACTGGGAGAATATTGTTGTCGTCCTCGGGGCCTTTATGGATGAATAACGACGGATGACTCTGTGGAGAAACTTCTTTAATCACATATCTGTTAACACAAATAAATCTATAATTCTGTATATCTATCCAGGTATTAGTCGATAGACGGAAAAAAAGGAGATGGGGCTTATACATATATGTGATTGGATGTATTACCATTGCCTATAAGGGAAGGATTGCTGGTTTACTAGCAATCGCAATATGACGAGTATCCTGTTTTTCCCTAGATACTGATGTGCACAAAGGTTTATATGAGAAGCCTTTCAAGGTCTAGCAGTGTAATATTTGTAGGCCACCTAAGTCTATTATAACGAATAAAAGCATTATGGTGCTGCATATGCGTTAATAAATCAATCAATTTAATATATTGATTTGTAGCGGTGAATTCTAAGATTCTGTGAATCCATGATGGAATCTAATGTTTCATTTCTAAAGTTTCATGTAATCTCTACGATGAATAAACAATTTTAAATGCAAATATAAAAACAATCGGGGTTTTTATTCAGAACTGAAATCAGAACTGAAATGAAATTCACTATTAATTCCTTCATAAATATTATGGAATTACATATTAAACTCTTAGAAACTTCAGAGAACTGAAAAATACTGATTATAGTGATCAGTCAGAATCTCGAACCACTTGAAATTTTGTAATAGACTTAATTTGAAAGAACGGTACCACTTCCTGTTCAAGTACAGATTTACTTATTGCCAATTTTAAGAACATATCAATGCTAGAATAGAGATATTATAATCTGCAAAGGTTGATTGGTTAATTTATTTAAGCTGATATTAATGGTTTAATAGCTTAGAAAGAATGTTTTTTTTTTTTTTTTTTTTTTTTTTTTGAAATCAGTGGTAAGTTTACCAGAATGATTATTATCATACTTGGGAATTTCCTAATCATATAAGGCGTGATATTGATTACTGCTGGGTTTTGACACTTGATATTCTTGTATTTAATAAACCGAATATGTAATTTAAGCCAATGTTAAACTTGAAAGATATCTATCGGGTGCTTAATCAAAAACGTGCCACTAGGTTACTATCAAATCAACAGCTGTCAGAACCATGAATTTAACAATGTTTAAAAAGCCATCGTTGGTGAGCAAACTAAATTAGATTCCCTCTCATAGAAATATTGGCCTTATTATTTCATCTGTTACTTTTAAATGTAGGTAAATATGACAGGGAAATCACTAAAATTCACTTACAATTCCAGGCCAAAACTTTGGAGGTTCCACACCCGCTGGGCCTCCTGCTAGGGCATA
>NC_090739.1:39589469-39591969 GCF_036898095.1 Palaemon carinicauda | reverse complement strand
ATCTCTCTCAGCTTAGGACGTGAAGCTTACTAGCTCCCTTAGAACTTCCACATTTGAGGACTACGTTGATCCCTGAATCCAGTTCATCTGGAACAGCCAGCATCACTCTCCACAGCAGCTTAAATTCTCTTGACTCCATCATTCTCTCATTGGTGAAGCATCATCTGCGCTTCCATCCAGGTTATGTCTGCCTAGCCACTTCTAAATACAGTATTTGGGCATGTTACTCTACGTTTATAATGAATAGACAACGTCTCAGCGTCGTCCAAAAATTGATGACAGCTTCCCCTCGGGCAGATCGTCCTGCAGATAGTTTTCAGGATAGCAGCAGAAATACATTTACTTTTCTCCATTTATTGTTTTGGTGTTGACACGTGTTTCGGGCTCACTTCGCGACCCTTCTTCAGGACTACATTGAGTTATGGAACTCCATTTTAATATAAAGGTTTTTTCAAAGAATCTAAAGTTTTAATTTATCAATTTTGTTGAATATTTTCCAAATTTCCAAACCCTTTTTCTTTTATCGAATTTGCACCCCCATAACCTTTATATTAAAGTGTAGTTCCAAAACTCAATTTAGTCCAGCTGAAGAGTGGCGAAGTGATCCGAAAGACGTATCGACATCAAAACAATAAATGGAGAAAAGTAAATGTATTTCCGCTGCTATCCTGAAAACTACCTTCAGTACGATCTGTCTGAGAAGAAGCAAGCTGTCTTCGATTTTTTGGACGCCGTTGAGACGTTGCTTATTCATTATATATACATATATATATATATATATATATATATATATATATATATATATATGTGTGTGTATATATATATGTATATATATATATATATATATATATATATATATATATATATATATATATATATATATTATATCTATATATATACAGTATACACACACACACACACATATATATATATGTATATATATATATATATATATATATATATATATATATATATATATATATATATATACAGTATACACACACACACACACACACATATATATATATATATATATATATATATATATATATATATATATATATATATAAAACAGAGTAGGCGTGCTAGGCAGTATATCTTAGCAATCTATGCCAACAGTTATACGAGCATAAGTGGATGAGCAACCTGTTGGAGTAACTAGAACTTTGGGTGTGGAGGATATGCCCCTTAAATCTCGATGAAGTCACTGCCAGGAGGGTGACGGATTGAGTTTAAGGCAATAGAAAAGATGTCTCTTCGGCTTCTACTCTCGATGCCTGGCAATGATCTTACTGGAATCAGTATGGACCGGCAGGGGTCACTTGCCTTAGTTGATAGGCACTGCGCATTACAAGGAACTGGCTATCCTTTGATAAATTTAACCAATGAATCCTCTATGGATTTAGTCAGTCTATGAAAAGAGAAAATGAAAGAATGGCCATCCGTCTCGAGAGTAGCGGGGTGCTAAGAATCTCCCAGTTTATAAATATTAAAGAAAAATTGAAAATTGGTAATTGGAATGTTACAACCATGAACCAGATTGGGAAGTTACAGAGAGTGGAGAAAGAATTTATGAAATATAGTTTGGATATCTTGGCCTTAACTGAAAAACCTTGTAAGGGGACTGGTAAAGAAATCTTAGACTAAGGCAATTTAAATCTCAACTCAGGAAGAACAGATGGAGTTGGAAGAGAGCGGGTAGGAATGAAGTTGACATCAAGAGCAGAAATAGCATTGAAGGAATGGAGAGCTGTGAGTAGTACGTTGTTACTCGCAGTTTAAATCAAATCAGTACAATATCAGTATTACAGTTTGCTATGCACCAATAATTGATTCCCCTGAAAAAAACTAAGATGAATACTATGAAGAACTGCAGAATGTAATAGATGAAATCCAAGAGAGAGACATGAAAATTGTAATTGGTGACTTCAATGCCAAAGTAAGAAGGAATAATCAAAATATAGAGAATGCGATGGGTGTTGAGGGTCTTTGCGAAATTGCAAATAAAAATGGGGCACAATTTATAAGTTTTTGTACAACAAACATTCTTGTTATTGGAGGTACTCTCTTCCAGCACAAGGGCATCTATGGTATACATGGACTTCACCATGGGGCAATTACAAAAATCAAATAGATCACAGCCATTAATAAAGAAAGAATGAGAAGCTATAGAGGTGCAGCTATTGTTAGTGATCCCCAGCTCCTCATTGCCACACTGAAATTGAAACTGAAAGCGCCCAAGAGAAATGTAGATAGAATACCTAGGTTTCATACAACTGAGCTTCTAGAATATGAGCACAGATAAACATTTACTATTAAATGTAGGAATATATTTACAGTCTTAGACACTTTAAGATACGAATAGCATCACAACACTTTAGTGAGGTCATGAAGGGATATGAAGGGAATAATACCTGAAACTGAGAAAGACATTGATGTGCTCATGAATGAATTCAGTGTGTTTGAAGTCAAAGCTAGTATTAAGAAACTCAAGAGATGG
>NC_090739.1:39576969-39579469 GCF_036898095.1 Palaemon carinicauda | reverse complement strand
CTACATGGCAATAGTCGATGAATTTCTGTAGTGCATTGGAAATTGTAAAAAGGACATTTTATCCTTCAAGGGCTTTGCGAAAGTCAAATTCCAAACTATAGAACAGGCGAATACTTTAAGCATACCTGTTTATATGTTATACCAGAAGAATTACGGAAATTGGACGGTAATCAGCAGGGTTAGAGTTGCATCAAACACATTTACCCAATGGAGTAACATTATTAATTAAACCAGTGCAAAAAGAGCCTCTTCTTGCAAACTTTCAAGATGTAACAGACAAATTAGGAGCTCAGAGATACGGTGTCTATAAATTATAAAGGGAAAATATCATTCGGGTTTACATCTCCATATGAATCAAGTTCTATGAAATAAGTTTTAATTTAACGTGACCAAAAAGCTAAACAAGTTAGTCTAGCCTTACTAATCCAGGAAGGACATTGTCTTTCTCTTAGCTCTGCTTACTGTCAAGTACACATTAGTCAAAAGATTTGCTTTTTTCTATGGACAGTGAGAGACAGAGCCATCTGGTGTTAAGCACTCATTGCAGAACTTGTGTAAAGTACGGTCATTAGTCCTAATTTACATTGCCATCCCCTTAGTCCTACAAATGACATCCCGTTTGGAAATTATACATTCCTTAAAACTTGTAATGAGCAACTCAGACAAGTGCCTGTTTTGAAAATCCAAAGTTTATGAACATAATATTTAGGACAGAAGATTCATGCTATTGTTATTCGGAAAGTACTTGGATTCTTCTTCCAACCTTCTTTTTTTTTTTTTTTCATTAAATAATTTTTCAATATGAGCAGAAATTTTTTGTTGCAAAGCCTGTTCCATTGTTGTATGAGTATACATCAATTACTTCTAGTGTTCATTGTGGTTGTAAAAAATAAAAAACTATATTTACAAGGTTACGTAGGTGTGAAGAATATAGATATTTTACCTCCTGATAAATTTTTTGTCAAGCAGTGTATAACAGAGGGTTATTTATGATGTTTGTTTTCAGTAGCCCTAGTCCCATCTTGACCGGTGTATGTCTGGTATTGTCTCTACTTTGAATATGAATGTTTACCAAAACAATCAACATGCAGGCCACAAATGATATTTTTCTTGCAGCAACACTCCAGATAGGAGGTTCTAGCAGTCCGAAATCAATCCTCATTTGATGTGTCCTAAAAGCGGCAAGGCATACAAGTCCAGGAATGGTCTGGTGAGCCATAGTAATGCACGTGGACAACGTTAACAGAAGCCTTACCTCTGAGAACTCAAAATACAGCAGTCATCAGATAGTGAGAATAATTAAATTTCGCCATAGACTATAACGGACAGCAGCAAGAGTTTATTTTCCAAGGCTAATAATATCTTCCCCAACGTTAAGAATGAAGTAGGAACCAATCAATAATTAGAATATGATGCAGGGAAGGGATTATGTTGATATTTTATTTTTTCAAGGACGTTATCTTTCCAAACAGCAAATTAGGAAAGCCTTGAGTTTATACACAGCTACAGTGTTTTCAATTAACATTGTTAGGCATCAATAAAAGGCCTCAGAATTTACAGTATTTTACTTTTTTGTCTGTCAAAATAATATATCTTTTTACTGGTAACCATAATGATCATACATTTAAAAGAACAACCAGAATGGAATTTCCGTGGCTTAGGTATAGGAAGAAATGCTAATCTGAAGATATATATATATATATATATATATATATATATATATATATATATATATATATATATATATATTTACATATATATATATATATATATATATATATATATATATACATATATACATACATATACTTATATATAAGGTATGCATATATACTGTATATACATATAAATGATACATCTACCTTTATCTATTGATTTATAGGTAGTATATTGGCCAGTGCACTAGCCACCCATTGAGATACTACCGCTAGAGAGTTATGGGGTCCTTAGACTGGCCATACAGTACTACATTGGATTATTCTCTCTGGTTACGGTTCACTTTCCCTTTGGCTACACATACACCTAATAGTCTGCCCTATTCTTTACAGATACTTCTCTGTCCTCATACACCTGACAACATTGAGATTACCAGGATTATTGCACTATAATTTTTCAGTGGCTACTTTCTCTTGGTAATGGTAGAAGAGACTCTTTAGCTATGGTAAGCTGCTCTTCTAGGAGAAGGACACTCCAAAATCAAACCATTGTTCTCTAGTCTTGGGTAGTGCCATAGCCTCTGTACCATGGTCATGCACTGTCTTGGGTTAGAGTTCTCTTGCTTGAGGGTACACTCGGGCACACTATTCTATCCAATTTCTCTTCTTTTTGTTTTGTTAAAGTTTTTATAGTTTATATAGGAAATGTTTATTTTATTGTTGTTACTGTTCTTAAAATATTTTATTTTTCCTTGTTTCCTTTCCTCACTGGGCTATTTATCCTGTTGGGGTACCTGGGCTTATAGAACATCCTGGGGTCCTAGCTTAGCAAGTAATAATATATA
>NC_090739.1:39566969-39569469 GCF_036898095.1 Palaemon carinicauda | reverse complement strand
ATGACTCAATGCACATCTACAGTTCATAGTTGTGGTTATGGAAAGTTATCACATATGGTTTGCCTTTTTTACTCTGCAACATTACATCTTGACATTGCAAGGAAGTAATAGAAGATTTAATTAATTAAGTATACTTTAGATCGTGCCTTGAGTTTTACGTGCACTTCTATAAAAATCATTTATTGTTCCTTAAATATCAATAGAGGTTTATATGAACTCAAAATGATGGGTGTTAACGGTCATTCATTGAATTTCTAAAGGAAAAGGATATTATTTTGGTATTTTAGCTCTAGTGTGAATATTGGTTGTTTTCCTGTATTATTTTTCTATCTAACGCATTGTGGTTCCGCATGTGAGAGAGAGAGAGAGGAGAGAGAGAGAGAGAGAGAGAGAGAGAGAGAGAGAGAGAGAGAGAGAGAGAGAGAGAGAGAGAGAGAAAGAGAGAGAGAGCGATTTGCTCATCTCTTTTTGTTCATTAACAAAACATTGCAAAATACACTCTCACCAGCAAATCCCCTCACTTGAATACAGATGCATTTTTGCTCCTTAGTAAGAAAGCAGCCGACATATATTTAATTTTTCCAGTTGATGAGATATGTCCAATAGACTGATTAGCTATTTTCTATGTCTGTTTGGATACATTCATAACATTTTTCTTTTCGCAAAGACAGAAACAGTCACACAGTTCTTCCAAAATGTAACACGAAAGGCACTTTAGCACAAATCTTTCATATGCACATTATATAAGAACTGATTAATGGTCACAAGCTCACGCAAAAGCCATGTCACATAATTATTAATATACAGTTTGGGATTTGCGATAACTTACAGTAAATAGGCCTACTAAATAACCAAGTAAAACATCTATTCCCCTAAGCAATACGAACGCTTTTACGAATATGAAGGATCTCTTTATAAGACTCCCATTGTTAATATATTTTTTTTTCAGTCATAAGGATTAGTCGGTAACAATAATATATAGAATAAAATAAATTGAACGACTTAATGTCTCGTCAGAGCCTGGGTGAATCGTCGGTCCAGCACAAGATGGATTTCTTTTCTTTGGCCAGAAGTTCAGTTTCTGTCTGTATCTCAACTTCGTGACTTACAAAAGATTACGCGGAAAGAGAATTATTTGTATAATGCTACTCAGGAAAAATATGGTAAAATTACATAAAGAAATTGCTATCGTAAAAAAATATATAAAGAAATCAAAGGAAATACCACTTTAAATTAGTAGGTTGGACAAGTCACCACCGACAAAAGAGGTATAGGATTCCTTAAAATGACGGCCCCCTTGCTGGATAGATTGACCTCACATAGTGTTTTATTTTACACATCTGACAATAATAAGCATATTGCACATTTCATTATCATTTAGGTGGGTAGCTGCTGAAATTTTTAGTGACCATTTATCCACATGTCAGGGGTTGAAGAGATTTTACGCATGGTCCGCTGCTCTTCTATGAAAACATCAATCCGAAATCAAAACAATTCCCTCTAGCTTTGAATCGTGCCATGGTTTATGTAAGGCTTGTTAGAGTTATCTCGCTTGAGAGTACATCCAATAACAACTTTTGTACCAGATTTTTATTCATAGGGTTTTTATCTTTTATAACATCTATTTTTAAAAGGTATGTTAGGCAGCCCCAACAAAAGTTCCAAGGATACCAGGTAATTTATCATGAGATTGCCTTTTCCTTAACTTTATCTTTATATCATCTTTGAACTTCTTTTTCAAGAAATTCCTTATGGCTGGCCTGAAGGGTACTTTGCCTTGCATGGTTGGCTGGCTCCTATATCTTCAGTTTTATCCGACAATTTTTTGTCTAGTTTATGCTTATATTTGCTTCTTATTGCTGTTATTATCGCTATTGGTAAGTTATGATATACAATTCTGAAAGGTTACTATTTTTCACACTATGTAGATACATTGGGCACAATTTTAGACAAATGCGTTCAAGACAACAATATTTTAATATTTTCTGAAATTTTGAGGTATTTTACATGAAAATGATTTAAGCGTGAAGAATAAGGAGGATGGCGATGCACATTGGTAATAATTACCCTGCTTCTCACAAGTCCTGGCTATGATACAGGATCTGATAGAAAGGCCTATTTTGTTCTTATCAACAAATCATAAATATGGCAACATAAATTCCTACGGTGTTTTAACAAAAAAACATTAGCCTTACAATTGGGATTCATTTGGAGAGACAGGAAGTTTGTCTTCTTTTGAATAGCTGGGCTCAGATGAGAGCTATAAATCATAATTTACGTATTCTGAAGATGATTAAAATTGGACAATATAAGAAACTTTCTCTGAAAAACTGGGGGCATGAAAGCCAGTGACACTCCTATGTGTAGAAATGTCAGTGACACACGTGTGTAGACACAATTCTTACCTTGATTAAACCATACAGCTCAATCACTCACTGTCCAATGAAAATAAAGACCTTTTGTTTGACTTAAATCAATATAAATGCTTTGATTACGTGTT
>NC_090739.1:39519469-39556969 GCF_036898095.1 Palaemon carinicauda | reverse complement strand
TTTATCCCAGCTCCTTGAGCCAGCCATTAGCTTCAATTAGTGTTTTTCATTGGCTGAAAACTTTACGTACTTTCGTGACTCTTTACAGTTAGAAAATCAGTAAAAGAAATTGCTAAAAGCAGGAACTTTACATTAGGATGGAAATCAGCTTTGTCTTATTTTCTCTTGCGCAGCAGTATGTAGCCCTACTGATCATCTGCATTGACCTATAACTTATTGAAAAGAGCATAAGTTCATGCCATCGGTACCTTATTTGGTACTGACATTTTTTTTTTCTCTCTCTGTCTTAAAACTTTCTTGAAGATAATCTCTAATGGAAATATGTCAAAGTTACGCATAAACCTCGGCCCCCTCTCTCTCCGTGTGTCTTAATACTTTTTTGAAAATAATCTTAAAAGGAGATATGTCAATGTCATGCATGAACCTCCTCTCTCTCTCTCTCTCTCTCTCTCTCTCTCTCTCTCTCTCTCTCTCTCTCTCTCTCTCTCTCTCTCTCTCTCTCTCTCAATATATTTCAAAAGATAATTGTAAACCGAAATATGCCAATATCACATACGTTTCTTTCCTAACATTATCTTCTACTGGATCTATGACAGTCAAGAAATTCTTCAGATGCTTGGAGAAATTTAATTCCTTTTGATAAGTTTATCTTTAATCACGACAAACAAGGGCCTCGCACTGCATCTTCGAGAGGAAATACAGTTTGATTCGAGCATAGTGTCGTCGATCATGTGATGTTTACCCTTTAAGGATTACCGCAAATTAAGTGTTTTCAGTAAGCCAGAAAAAGGGTGTTTGCGATAATTAGTATGAGAAGTGATTGCCTTACAACGTTGGTTAAAATTTTGACATTTTAATTGCTTTTAAGTCCTTTCAAGAGAATGGAGATTAAAACAATGGCTGTTTAAAAAAAAAATCATAGTAATTAACGTGATTGTTTGTACGCATCCTGGGAGAGTATAATTAGATCCTGCTGAATATCAGGTCGATGGAAGAAATATTCAAACAAAAAGGCAAACAAAGCAATTGTAGCTTTTACAAATACATATCCATCTGATGGAAAATGACCAGGATAAACTAATGGTTTAATATCCATCGTTAAAAAGGGATAGGTGACGGTTTAGGAATAAAAATATTAGACCTCGTAATTCAGTGCTGTAATTTCTTTTTATCCAGCATTCGTTGCAAAGGGTAATTTCTCTAAGAAATAACAAATGAGTTTTGTTATGATTAAGCAGTTCATCATCTGATGAAATATTCAAAATTCAATTTTACATATAATTTTGTTTAGGAATAGGTTTGGGAGAGAGTGATTTAAAAAAAAAAAAAGAAAAAGAAAAAAAAAAGTATAGACAAACATCTCGTCTTTTTTTTTGTACAACATCATCTGCAAAGATTAAAATTGAACTGAGCTGGTAAGGCCTGAGGGAAAGGGAATGATTACAATCTAAGAACAAAAGACCATAGGAAAGTAAATAGAAATTTTTAATAACAAAGGATATCAGACAATCAAATCTGCAACAGTTGGTGTCTAGAGTTAATAAAATTGATAACCATATTTTCTCGATTTTAAAATCAACGATCGTAGCACAATAAAATACTGAAATACACTGTGCACGAATTTTCCACTACAACTATATGTGTTTAATAAAATCGGCTATTAAATTGTTTGCTGAATAATATTCTTTTGGTATCAACTAATGATTAAACAAGCGCATCACAACGTTATATTGTGATATTTACTTTAGTTTTATATCTGAATAGTGGAAGGTATTAATGAATAAAACACAAATGCCTTTCTTTAAAAGACTTGCTATCCATTCATTTGTTTTCCTTGTCATCTAAGGCAATCTCTCTTGCGTATCATACTTTGCATCAAAATGTATATGTTTCTTAATCTTTTTTTCACGAGATGTTTATAAAAAAAAACTGGATAATATCCATACAGAGTTTATGAGAATTAAAATCGCTATTTCATCAAGGTATATTGGAAATCGAAAGCATTTTAATCTTTGTAAACTTACAAACATAAAATAACCTCCACCAACCAGATATATCTACTGTTTATTGTGATAAAAGGAAAATATTTGATAGTTGAAAATCGATGAAGATAAATCTATTTCAATGGAAGTAATCTTCAATATTTTTTCAGCCTAAGTATATTTCAATGCGTCACGTATTTCTTATCAAATCAAATTTCTATGACCAAAAACTTTACTTGTATACATCATGTGGCAAAACGAATACATGCATACCTAATGGCATGCTCGGCTTGTATCAATAATCATTTTCTTTTGTTTGTTTAATCAAAAGAAAGAGTCCGATCTCTTTACTCCTTTTGACGAAATACACAAGTTTGGTAGACTTTGTGGTCGAAGTAAGTATTAGACCAAGTTACTATGCATGAAGTACGAAGCTTTGTGATATTAAGTTTGCAGTTCATGAAAAACTTTTATATATATATATATATATATATATATATATATATATATATATATATAGATAGATAGATAGATAGATAGATAGATAGATAGATAGATAAGTGAACTTTTCCTCGGTTCCTATCCACCAATACAAACATCAAGATAAAACAAACCAACACGGATGAAAGTATGCCTAGTCAGCTTTATTTTGAGAGGTATAAACTCAGAATTGCTGACATATATAGCTGTTGTTTTTGTGAAATCAACTTTCCCTGCGCGTCGGTTAGCAGTTACGTAGACCAGTTAGATAAGGTAACCTGTTTTTGTTTTTTGTTTTTTTTTTTTTTCCGCCGTATCAGGAAGTCAAGGGATGAGACTGCCAGAAAAAGTTGGGTTGCATTACAAACAAAATCTAGTGATGAAACCACTTGGAAGCACAAAAAAACAATCTAGATATGGGTCCACGTTGTCTCGATTAAGATCCTGAAAAGGGACTTTTAGTTAAGGCTAACAAAGATCAGCGAAGTTTATGTTTATGATAAATATTATCAAGGAATTTTATTATATAAACGAAAGGAACGGGCTGCTATTAACATGCAATTACATCATGGATCAGTTAAATTATTGAGGCCTAAAACATTTAACTTTTCCAGTATACAGACTTCCAATACAGTAGTTTTGTGATCATGAATTCAACTTCTCCCTTATATTTTCATTTTTCTTTGGGCGCTGATCTGAAACATCAACAATAGAAGCATGCATATTTATATACCATGAAGTATTATATGTATTTCACAGATTACATATAATCCTCTTTTTTTCCGATAGGAAAAAACTTTCTTTGTACGTCAAATTTAATTTTTAACTTAACAACTGATCTCAGCATCTTACGTATCATGATAGTCTATTCACACAGCTGAAATCAAAAGCAATTCTTTTTTACAATAATTTTAAATACCTAATAGCAAAGAAAAGAAGCGTAGTGGAGATTGAGTGATTCAAAGGTCAAGAAATATTTCATCATACTGAAAAATAATCGGGTAATTAATCTTGCGTTCATCACATGATCAATAAACTTCCCCACGCCCAAAGGGACATCCGAATCCATGTTAATAAATGTAGTTGCTATCTCACTCTGTCCTAAACTTTTTACTATGTCAAACTGTATTTTGGTTAAAACATTGGGCTGAAAAATCGTTAGCTTTAGTAACATTATAATTCAAGATATTTTAATTCCAATTTCCATTATTCATTTATCCAATCCACGTACTCTCTCTCTCTCTCTCTCTCTCTCTCTCTCTCTCTCTCTCTCTCTCTCTCTCTCTCTCTCTCTCTCTCTCTCTCTCTCCAATATCATCTGTTTAATGCATACTTTTACCAATACTTTCGTGAAAATGATCGAGTTACGTGTGCTTTTTTGGCTCTGCTACTGTCAATGTCCTTTTTCATATCTGTCAATTTAAGTCGCTTCCAAGCATATTTACTTTTAGCTAAACAGAAAATATCTAACACCTTAGAAGTCTAGATAGCTGGGTCAGTGAGTGTTCTGTTGTTTTCTTTATTTTCTTTGAGCCAGTGTCTAAGGAGCTTTGTAAAGCACTCTGTAATTCTAGCTTATTTTCTTCTGCTAGACATAATAACAGATTGTATTTTTTCCCAAATACAATACCTCTTTAAAAAATAGAAAGTTCAGACTGATATTAATGCAGGCCAATCTCCAGTCTTCCAGATGATTGCATCCTGACATCCAATATGCATAATAGAAGCAGTTAAGTATTTGGCATTGTTTAAGATACCTTCAAGCTACATTTGAAATATCCTAGACAAGAGTTTTGAGTCAAGTTACTCAGGTTCATTTTTGCTTCTGCATTTGATTGGGTTGTATATTAAGAACGCATTCAGATTATGCCTTATTAAGTGTTAAAGGATCTTCAATGCTAACCAAAAGAAAATAGTTATTGCAATTACTGTGGACAATGTGGTATCTGGTTCTTGAGGGCTTAACGTTCCACAATCTCGCAGTCACTCGACAATGAGAATTTGGCACGACAGTCTGCTTATCATGCACCTCTTAGCGTAACCAACAATCGAACTTGAACTGTACTCTGAAGATTCTTTCCTACTGCCATTAACATCGTTGGGATGTTTGATTACTATTTTTGTAGGAGGCTGAATATCGTCTTCCTGGTAATGTTATTTATACTGACATAATATGGTTCACTGATATCTTGTAATTGTGTGAAAGTTTGTATGTTGCATTTCTTAAAATATGCCACCCATTTGAAACAGCTCATGTAGTGGAAGTATGAATAAGTCAGTAAATGCTGTTTTGTGTATCTCCAGAATCACCTCCTGTCAGTGAAACGGTCTAGTAGTGAAAAAAAAATGTTTGGATGTTGGAAAACAATTAAATGTTTGATAGCATGCTGTTTTATATTTACTCCATTTCCTTGTGTATGTGTGTGCGTGCTTTTGTGTGCCTGTGTACGTGATCGCACCCTGGTTTGGATGGTCTCTTTGAAGTTTTTTAAATGTTACTTTAGTCCCTGACTTTCTAAATAAGTGTTGATCACTAAATGCCCCTTCTCTTCTCTGAATATCAATTGCAATATATAGGTCATTGCAAGATCATTTACCCGTTAGACTCCGCTACATGATTCTCGTTCATTCATTCGGGTTCACCATATAAAAACAAAATTAACTTTTATGTCAACACTATTTACGAATTAATATAAAAATATTCGCTCGCTGACAACAAATTCATAAATGCAATTTAGGAATATGTGTCCCTTTTGCACCTGGTCGAAAAGCTTAGTCAGCCATGATTATTTGCAAAAAAAAAAAAAAATCTCCTATTGTTAATGGTTCTTGGTTTACAAGTGAAGACAAAATATTTTTAGCAATTAGATTGACGTGGGTGCCCTTATGCTAAACATGTGTCCGGCGAATACTTAAGTAAAGAAATTACTTAGGTAAATAATAATAATGGAAATAGGATACCTTTCCCCAGAAAGTACTCAACTGAAGAACCTCCACCTCATGCTAAATCATATGAAGAACGCAGGTGCCACAGTCTGTGATCCAAATAAAATTCACTCTCAGAGATATCCCATAACAACAATTTAGTTTCTTAAAAATTCTTATGCAATTCCCAACCGGGAAAAATTAAATTGAAAATCTGGCCTGGCGTCTGGAATATCTTCCGTCTTATGACTTGAATAAACTGTCATTCAACAAAAACAAAATCATACTCAAATACATTAGTTTCTCATTCCTGCATTGATTTTTTATCGTTCACGTAAGGTAGTTTTTTTTTCTTTATTTCATATGATTCTACGTATATAAACTACAAACCCACTAAGTTTTACCCTGCGTATTTATTCTAAACCTTTGCCTTAGTAATAGTAGTTGTTGTTGTGATTATGAACTACTTTGATAGTGTTTATATCCATCATGCTGCTGAAGAGTTTTAATGTTAGAATAAATCTGTCCATTTTTTCCTAAGAAATATATCGTATTCATTTATGAAACCATTTACTTACGTAAATAGATTGATTGATCTTTGAACAAACACGACATATGCATTTTTTTTTCTTTTTTGGACATCAAAGACACTAGACAATACTCTAAGAAAAGATTAGATATTAATTAAGTTCAATTTAATTATTGCACCTTTTACCTGATGATAATAATCTTCAAAAAGAACTAATTAATCATGCATTTCAAGGAAAGGTTATAGAAGCAGAGAAGAAATAAATTAAAAGGAAATAGTGAATCTTTCTCTTCAAAATTCCAGAATGAGGATCAGGGACCGGAGAGATGCCAAATACCTTATAACGACCAGAAAAATAAACAGTCAGCTAAGCATGAACTAAAATTCCTGTTTGGTTCAACTTAAAATCGAAATTAAAAACTCAACATATAATAGGAAGATCATTCAGTATTGATTGTTGAAAAAGACACAAGTAAAGATATAAGAAAGTGTATGATAGATCTACACTGCCTTGGGTGAAATTCTGAAATCCGCTTTTGCATCTTAAGCAGATGCAAATCCACATTCCAATTTGTTCGTTTGTATACAGGTTTACATTTCTACTCTTCTTCCCACTTCTTATACAACATATGTTAGACGAGCGGCAACTGCATAATGTCTAAGAGTTCGCTTTAGTGGGGTTTTGACATACATCACTGAGAGGTATTTAAATGATATACAGAACAATATATATATATATATATATATATATATATATATATATATATATATATATATATGTATGTATGTATGTATATTTATATATATATATATATATATATATATATATATATATATATATATATATATATATATATATATATATATATATATATATATATTATCATTACTATTACGGCCGGCGAATTACATGAACTCCCGAGTACCAAACTCACCTCTTTATTTCTACACAAATCTGTTATACTTGAAAAATATATATAAACATTGAATATCCAAAGGTTTCTTACGTTACACTCAAAACAAAACTGGGTGATTACTTAATATGAGCTATTGAGAGAAATACTGGTGATCAGAATAATACATGCTTTACAAAAATAAGTACTGTATATTCTATAAAAAGTTAATAGCAAATCACAAGAATTAACACCAAAAAATAAATCACTCGAAATATTAAATCTGAACTAAACCTCAGACTAAGAAAAAAAAAAAGAGACACTGAAAAAATTATACGATCACCTGTTTCACTGTAAATTAATTTATAGAAATATTTAATTTTGATATTTAATGAAAAGAGTTAACACTTTAACACTATAATGAGCCTGATGAATAAAAACAAGCATTTGCTTAAAGCAAAAGCTTTTAAGAAAAAGCAAAAGCTCAAGTAGCAATAGGAAGCTAATACTTAGGCAAAAAGCAGTAGCTTAAAGTCTTATGAATAATAATTATCACCGTTTGCTACCTTTAGCTGAATGGAGTCCTAGCTTTTGCTTAGGGAACCGGCCACGTGCGACTTGTGTTTTATCCATTCCCAAATCCCATGAGTCCAGCTCATGTCTGATACCGGAGCACTTCCCAGGGTACTCTATGTAGATCTGTAGAGGAATTTGGTTTAGTTTCCTTTAACTACAGATTCATTCAGGCAGAATGAGTTCCAGTAGTATTGAAAGTAGTGATGAGGGGGTTTAAATTTTGGAATACGCACATGAGTGCAATCAATTGACCCAATTGCATATGGAAACTGATATTTTTCTGACCACTTCTCTAGGGCCCTTCTCATTTGATTTTCAGACTGGGAAAATCTTATCCAGGAATTTGCTTTTTCAACAAATTCCTTGAAAACCTCTCCAATAACTTTACTAACACTTGTTTGATAAATACCTATCTCCTCTCCTATGCCGTTTAGGTAGCCTGGGTCTGACATATACCTTAAGAATGCTTTCATTCGATCCTTATTTAAAAGAGCATCTCCGCGTGTTTCTCTATATTCGCCTAAGAAATGTTGTGCCAGTCATTCCCCATTTTCTTCACTGAATCTGTACAACTTTTTGTAATCGTAAGGTAATGTTGTATGGCGATTTCGGCAAGTTTTCGTTTTACGAATTTGGAGAAAGGCCGCCATCAGATCCAGTTCACAGGAGTTTCAAGCACCTAGTGAGCTGCCTTAAACATTTTTAAGCAATTGCTGAGAAGCATAAGCAATTACAATGTTTTATTAATGGGAAATGAAGCAATTGCTGATAATTTCTAAGCATTTGTTTGAGCTTAAGCATCTGCTCTAAGCATTTGCTACTAGCACAAGCATTTACTTTGTTTTATTCATTAGAAGTGAAGAAATTGGTTTAAAATCCAAGCAAAAGCATTTACTGAAGTTTTATTCATCAGGGCCAATGATTTAACACTAAATAAAATTTACATAAAAGTAACTGTTACTCTTACGTATTTTGGTTTACAAAAGGTTAAGAACAGTTAAGCAAAATTTTAATGCACTTCATTGTTTACCCTAAATCTCACAGGGCCAGTTACAAAAATCTATTTTAGATGTACTTACATTAACATACTACACTTAAATTAACATTCAATAATCTCACCAACGTTTGAACAACAACTATACACGATATATGTTGGGTAAAAATCACTTATTCACGTTTGAGAGGACACACCTGAGAGGAGAGAGGGCATGCAAACTTTGGCTCTTTTAAAGGGATAGGCTGGGTCTCTTCTGCTGCTTATGTATTCCTAGGATCTTATACATTGACTTAATTCGTCTAGAATTTTCTCACAGATCATTCTCGTGGCGTGGAGGCTAGGCTCTAGCGGCGTAAGAATACCAACAGCTAATTCTGCCCTCCTACCTCTCATGACAAAATAAAAAAAAAAGAGTTAATCTAATTTGATGCACTTTCTAACCACGTAGAAACATGAAAAATGACGTAATCACTCGTGCTATTACCTTGTGTGTGTGATACAGCATACCTAAATGAGTTTACATAGGACTTTGTAACAAAACTACATGAAATAAAAAGTTCAATCTTAAATATAACGGAAATTTACAAATACTGAATTGAGTGAAAATACAAATAAATTAATGTAGAAAGTCTTAAATAATTTACATACATTTACTTGAACCTACGAGAGTAGAACTCGCCTCATGAGCTGGCTATACATCTTTCAAATACACAAATAAAATACATGAATAAAGTATTTGCTCTTACACTAGATCAGTATGCGTGTGTGTGTGTGTGCCTGTGTTTGTATGTATATATGCATGCGTTTGTGTGTATGTATGTATGTATATATATATATATATGTATATATATATATATATATATATATATATATATATATATATATATATATATATATCCATATATATATTTATATATATAAATACAGTATATATATATATATATATATATATATATATATATATATATATATATATATATATATAAATAAATATACATATATATATATATATATTATATATATACAGTATATATATATATATATATATATATATATATATATATATATATGTGTATACATATATATATATATATATATATATATATATATATATATATATATATACATATGTGTATACATATATATATATATATATATATATATATATATATATATATATATATATATATATATATATATATATATATATATATATATACATACACGTGTGCAATATGAGGAAAACAATGATAGCCTACATTGACCCTCTCTCTCTCTCTCTCTCTCTCTCTCTTGTATAGCAATCTGGTGTTAAAACTGGTTTTAGTTATACAGTATCTACATACGTTAACATTTATTACTTTGTGCTTTCGTTGAACTGTCTTGAGTTCGAGGATATCTCCTTATCTCCTTATTTCCTTATTTCCTTTCCTCACTGGGCTATTTTCCCTGTTGGGGCCCCTGGGCTTATAGCATCCTGCTTTTCCAACTAGGGTTGTAGCTTAGCATTTAATAATAATAATAATAATAATTGCTTTTGACTATGTGGCCCGGTTCTACGGTTGTTTTAATCTAGTTTTCACCATCATAACTGTATTATCTCTCTATCTCTCTCTCTCTCTCTCTCTCTCTCTCTCTCTCTCTCTCTCTCTCTCTCTCTCTCTCTCTCTCCAATTTAGGTATCTATTTCCATCTGAATTATATGCTGGGAGCCATCCAGTGCATTAGCGCAGGCATTATTCAATTTCCTCTAATGAGTTGATATTGAGCCACTTGTGATTTAGAAGTTATCCTTTGTTACATGAAATTCACTCCAGTTATATGCAGAAGACAACTCTTAAGGACCTTTATAGAGATAATAATGTATTATCTTTACTTACATTTCTAACAGCATTTGTTTGTAACGGTATTAGAAACATGAAAAGATTAGCAAGACTATACGTATTAAATACGCTTTATTTATCCTCTTACTCCATTATTCTAAAAAAGATACTAACGTTGAAGGATCAAATATTTTTTGCTCAAATATAACAGAGAGAGAGAGAGAGAGAGAGAGAGAGAGAGAGAGAGAGAGAGAGAGAGAGAGAGAGAGAGCGGGGTGAGGGGAGAAGACAATGCTGTGTAGCAGGATGAGATTACCTTTGAATATATATGTGCCTAATTACAAATCGTTTTAATGAGTTCGCATCTGCCCTAATTTGCCACCTCTACTTCAACTGTCACGACAAATGTCCGTTTGCTTTCACGGCCGTAAATCCCATTACTGAAAGATGTTTGTGGCTACGAAGTAAACAGACGCCGAGTAACATAATACCTTCTAATAACCGCAGGATATCTCTGTTTATCTTGTCATGTTTGCCTTCAGTGTTGGACTAGTTTCACCTCTCTCCCTCATGGATGCCTTTAGCGCAAGCGTTAAGTTAATGGTAAATTCTAACGCCAATAGAAATGCCCGCGAAATGTAGAGTTTTCGTGAGATATACATGTGTTGGTCCTGGGCACTGCATAAATGATGTCCAATTCCTAATTAATTCCAATCTTCCGTCACGCTTTGTAATTCCATCTCAGAAAATCCCTCTTTCGGTGAAGGTAGGATTTACTCTTTAATGCTCCCTCGAGCCGGCGATTTGCTTTTTGCAATAAGGTTCACAATTTGGCTTTCCTTCATTCTATATGTTAATCTGTTTATTATGTATGTTCTCTCGATTTTTATTTCATCGGTAATGTTTCACGTTTCCGTTGTTGTTAAATATAATATTGAATATTTTATGTGTAATTGTTTTCATCTAAATTAGTGAACTAACTTACATTTCTTGTATGTTATTGAACTTGTCGAGTATTTTATCACATACCCATATCTCGTTAAAACTTAAAGGCTTCATATGAATATAATACATGATATCTTCATGTAATTTCCCTAAAAAAGCAGGTTTCCCTCCAGTTTAACTAATAACTCTCTCTCTCTCTCTCTCTCTCTCTCTCTCTCTCTCTCTCTCTCTCTCTCTCTCTCTCTCTCATACCACATACTGTAAAAAGGTTGATGATAGCCCCGACACTCTAAGGTAATTTTGTAGAGCTTACTGTGAATTATTTATCTAATGATTCAAAAAAGGTTTCGAAGGAGACAGACAGTGGAAAGTAATTATATTTCAGTTAAGGTTAAGTAAATTTTGGAACTGAATGAAAAAAAAGGTGGCTCGTGAAGGAAGAGACTGCAACATGAGCAGTAAGATCAAAATTCAAGATTTGACCTGAGAGAGAGAGAGAGAGAGAGAGAGAGAGAGAGAGAGAGAGAGAGAGAGAGAGAGAGAGAGAGAAAGAGAGAGAGAAAGAGAGAGAAGCGTTCAGAAACTTAAATTATTTCATAGCAACATAATTCATCTAGAAAATCACGTGTAATAATCTACCACACTTTAAAAACTACAAAGAACAAACATCATTACGGTTAAGGTCAAAGGTAATTTTGTGGAGCAACATTTGTGTATTATTCATATTGCAACGCAGCATTGTAGTTTTCATCATCAATCACAAACAAATAATCAACTTATTTTTTTCGGGGTTGGATGAATCATAATTACACGACAGACCATATTCACTTGTTGAATGATTTATTAACTCATAACGGCACTATATTAAATCAGCGTTGCAGAGAAAAAAAAACCTGTAATAAAGATTGCATATGTTGAGCTACACATGAAAGACAGCTTTTCTTTGTATTCTTTTTTATTTCAGTTCAACAAGATAATTAAAGCTTAATTTGTAAAGTTTGTTAGATTATTTACTACAAGGAAGGTATTGAAGGATAAACAAAATTCATCCAGGTAATTCACATGGTTGTGGTAACCTATTGGAGACGTCCCTGCCTAGCGATCTACTTGAGTGGGGTTCGAGAACCGCTCAAGCTCGATAGTTTCTTGTAGTGAATGTAACCTCATCATCTTAGTGAGCTTAGAAGGAGGTGTGTTTGGAGGAGCCTATAGGTCTACCTGCTGGGTCATCAGTAGCCATTGCCTGGCCCACGCTGGTTCTAATTTGGATGGAGAAAAGGTTTGGGTGCTGTTCATGTGTATATATGGTTGGTGTCTAAGACATTGCCCGCCAGTGCTTTGGCACTGTCCCTTGCCTTTGCCATTCATGAGCGATCTTTAAACCGTAAGATTGTTTTAAATTTAGCCACATATACATACATATATATATATATATATATATATATATATATATATATATATACATATATATATATATATATATATATATATATATATATATATATATATATATATATATATATATATATATATCCTAACGTCCGCTTTTAATTATATTTTCGTTTTTACGCACACTCGTCCGTATTCGACGACGAATAAGTATATACCAGAACTATACATAAGCGCAGATCAATTCATAAATGTTACAAAAAATGTGAAATAGCAAATTATGAAGAGGTGATTTCATCTGATGATCTGCCGGAAATTGGATCTGATTCCTCTTCCCATTTATCGACATAGTTAGTTCTGGTCTGTAACCGAAGCGGTTATCGGTCACAATAAAAAAAATAGATGTAAAATACGACTGTTTGCGAGTTTATTTGACATTATCTTACAACAATTCTTACATTCTATGTAAAGTGAACTTTTTTTTAATAACTTTTCAAATAATCTATAATGTTATAAGAAACATTGTAACCATCACATCTTTAGATTAATCAACTTCTATTCAAGCCTATGTTTGAATAGTAGGTTTCACTATTAGTAAGAGAGATTCTTATACCACAGTTCTTATTTCTATTCTAAATTTTTCTGCAATTCGTTTTCTTAGCATCTTTAACTAGCCTGAAGCTTATGATATTTAATAGTTATTCTTACTGGTGTGCGTTGTGAAAATTCAGAAAGAGGGAGAAAATAAGAAAGATTTTAATAAAATAGTTATATTTTTAATAATGTTTTGTTTCAGTTTTAATTCTAAAAACATTTACAAGATTATTTCTCTCTCTCTCTCTCTCTCTCTCTCTCTCTCTCTCTCTCTCTCTCTCTCTCTCTCTCTCTCTCTCTCTCTCTCTTCCAACCATGATTAGGGGGCGAGATCTATGAAGGATAATAAAAATATCCCAAGCTACATTATTTTTTTTTTTCATTATTCTTAAAATCTCCGCAGTAATTTCTTATGTAATGCTTACCAGTGATAATACGTATAAAGGAGGTTGTAGCGTATAATTCTTTCAGATATCGTAAAAATCATTTTTAATGTAAATATTCTGCATTTGTCAAAACATTAACCGTTGTGCACTTCCGCTCGACGAGCGTTTAGTTCTGACATTTCATTCGATGTTTTTAAAGCAGATTTCATTTCCTCATAAGCAATGCCTTATTTCAAGTTGAAATTTATACTCCTAAAAATGATGTGCTCATACTTCATCCAGATCAGTTAATCTTTTTATTGTCATTTGATTGTTCTGTGATGGACGCCTGCAAAAGATGTCCGAAAATGTCCTTCAGCTGTCATGTAATCAACTATCTTTGAAGATTTTGTTTTATTTCTATTTACTTTATGAGAATTTTTTCTTAAATATATAATACTTAATAGTTTCATTTTGGATAAGTATCTTCTTTCCTTATACAGTACACATATTTCCTAAAGCCCAATTACAAATTAGTCTTTACACATATTCCGGCTCGCTATTTTTGTCGTACTATAAATAAAATTATCTATACAATTGAAGTCACCAACTCTTATTACTTCAATCACTAATATATGATCAACATTTTGCTCTCATCAATAGTTCGCAAATAAAAAATATAAGACATTAAGTTTATAGATTACGGTGATGCCTATATGCCTTTCAAGGTCAATAGAATAGATCTTGATGCTTTTCATCGTCTTACCCAAAAACAACTTACAAAACATTATTTTATGTTAATGCATATTATGGTATATTCTTTTTTCTAATTAACTGGAATTCGAGAGAGAGAGAGAGAGAGAGAGAGAGAGAGAGAGAGAGAGAGAGAGAGAGAGAGAGAGAGAGAGATGAAAGCCCTATTCTTAAAGTTGTTCCACAAAAATTATTTTGATTTTATTATGGACGTGATGTGTGAGTTCTCATTGGAAGTGCAAGTATTATTAAAGATTTTCATAAAGCCATATCTCTCTTGATTTTTATTTATAGTTATGAGGTAATCATTAAGACATTATTTAGCGTTGTTTATAATTCCTTTATGATTCCCTAAGGAGATATTCGATGTAGGTCAATATCATAATTTTTACACTTTGTTTTTGCTAGGAAATAAAATTTTGGATAATTTTATCACGACCGATGAATGTTTAAACTTCCAGCCGTAAAACAATGCTTTACTTTTTGCTCAAATAGCGAAGTTATTACTATATTCACGTGATAGAGAAATTTCTTGTTTTTTTTATGAGAATTTAATTATACGACAGTGTAGTTGAAAAGGTAAAGAGAAATGGGAGTTGGAGAAAAAAAAAAACCTAAAAAAAGGCTAATTAAAATCAAGATGACATGTATTAATCACAGTAAAAACAATCGCCTTTCAATTTTTCGATAAACATGAACTTTTGCAAAATCCTTCCTATTCTCAATATATTTGCTTTATTGATGAAGATATTTTATTCCTGAAATGTAGGATATTCGAGAAGCCTTTCAACAAGTGTTATGAAATGTAATTATTATCATTAATTGCCTTGCCAATATATTGAAATCAGTTTAACATATCAACTATGGATTTGTGAAGAAAAATTCAGTTATTGGATGCAGATAAATGTTAGATGCCAAAGAACAATAGACAAATTGGTATGATTAATCAATAGCCTGAGAAAGAAATATAGTAATAATCTTGATAGGTGTTTTTTCTATCATTGAATTAATTCATCAAAATCATAAAAGGAGTCAGATAGTAACAATATTCTCAGATTTGCTCCACGGTCGATTTTCTGTGTTTTAGGTAGCAAAGAGGATTTGAGGTAAATCCGACATTATGCAAGAACTTGAAATGTAATAAGCTAGAATGTAATGGCATGTAATTCGCTGCATGTTAATGTAAGATAGCGCTTAATTCCTCTTGATGGTTGTCGCTTCATAGGATAAGAACTGTTTCAACATTAATAATGTCTAAATGAAGGAAAGCTAAGATATGCAAATGGTCATGTCAAGCCTTCAGAAACCTTTTCAAAATAGATCTTATGATAAACTATTAAAATACAAAACGAATTAGAGAGATTTTAATCCATGTTTACGCACATGCAAAGAGAATCCGATTCATTACGCTTATACAAAAAGATTAGGCAAATAATGCATTATTTCTTTTCAGAGAACACCTCCTCTTGTTAGTGTAGTTTCTCATCAAAGTTAACCGTATGAATTTTAATGTTCACGCAGATTAACAAGATAATTGCTTCGCTAATTAAACGTCAGCTAAGATGCTGCGGTTGATCTCTCTAAGAGAAAGTGATATCAACGTTCCCTGTTGCAGCGGGAAACTACATGTGGAATGTATATACAATAGTGTATGCGACACGTCAAAAATGACTGCTATTTAGATATGCAAACACACACATTCAACCCTTCTAACACATTTCTCCTTTTATAACTGTAACACGAAAGTTTCGGAAATTTGTGAGAGAGTGTGGTTTCCGAGTATACTTTCCGGAGTACCCTCTCTCGCAGTGGTATGACTACTTTCTTTCCCCTAACACGAGTGACGGGGAGAGACAGTGTAGTCATACGTCTGGCAATGCCACTCAGGAGATATATATATATATATATATATATATATATATATATATATATATATATATATATATATATATTTATATATATATACATATATATATATACATATATATATACTGTATATATATATATATATATATATATATATATATATATATATATATATATGTATATATATATATATATATATATACATATGCATGTGTACTTTATGTATGTATTTGTAGTAAACTAGAAAACAATACATTATTTGTGGTGAAGTAGCATAGAAGAAGACATTATGCAGACATTCTGGATGGATAGAGAGAGAGAGAGAGAGAGAGAGAGAGAGAGAGAGAGAGAGAGAGAGAGAGAGAGAGAGAAAGGACGCTAGCAATAAAGATTGGCGAACAAAAAATATAAATGACGCTAATTAATATATGTTGTCTAAATAGAATGCAAGAGTTTCAGAGTCTGTATTTTGGAAGATTTGTTGTATGTAGAAGAAAGAACAGAGACATGAGTGGATAAAGTTAGTGTAATCTGAGAATTACTACTGAAGTGGCTGATAAAAGCATATTATTATTATTATTATTATTATTATTATTATTATTATTATTATTATCATTATTATTATTATTATTATTATTATTATTATTATTATTATTATTATTAGCTAATAATATTTTAGCTTCCTCATTCCTGTTTTCCTTTTTTCCTGAGCCTAAACTAACTAGTTTAGCTTTTCGATCTCGTGAGATTAAAGCTCTGTTGATGGACCTTGATGCTTATGGAGGTGTAGACCCAAATGGTATTTTTCCTTTGTTTTTTATAAAGACAGCAGATTTCTTAGCTCCAAAGTTATCTGTTATTTTGCGCAAGTTAGCAAGAAGAGGAGCTTTTAGCACTTGTTGGAGAATTGGTAATGTTACTCCTCTATGTAAATGTGTTTGTGGTAGCTCAAGTCCCACTGATTACCGCCCAATTTCCATAACTCCCATATTATCTAAAGTTTTTGAACGTCTTCTGGCAAAACGTCTTAATAGGTTTGCTGAAGGTAATCATCTATTCCCTAGTTTGCAATTTGGTTTTCGTAAAGGCCTTGGAGCATGTGATGCCCTTCTTACAGTCTCCAATGCAGTACAGAAATCCTTTGATTGTGGTCGGGAAGCTCGTATGATTGGCCTTGATTTTAGTGCTGCCTTTGACCGTGTTAATCATGAGGCCCTTGTTTTCAAACTGAAACAGTTGGGAGTGGGTGGGTCGTTTCTTAGCATTATTATTGATTTTTTAAGTAGTAGATCTCATAGAGTTGTTGTTGATGGGCACCATAGTGAGTATAGGAATGTGATATCCGGTGTTCCACAGGGTAGTGTTCTTGGCCCATTACTTTTCATACTATATACACATGACATGTGGTTTGGCCTAGAAAATAAGCTTGTTGCATATGCAGATGATGCTACTCTCTTTGCATCAATTCCATCCCCTGAATGTAGATCTGGGGTTGGTGAATCCCTTAATAGAGATTTAGCTAAAATTAGTGCATGGTGCAAATTATGGGGTATGAAGTTGAATCCTAGCAAAACTCAAAGTATGATTGTAAGTAGGTCAAGGACGGTGGCTCAACATCCGGATCTCAGTATTGATAATGTTTCTTTAAATTTGTATGACTCTTTCAAAATTTTAGGTGTGATTCTCGACAGCAAATTTACTTTTCAGAAACATATAAGGTCTGTGTCTTCTTCAATTGCACAAAAAATTGGCTTATTGAGAAAGTCTTTTAAGATATTCGGCGATCAATCTATTCTGAAGAAGTGTTTTAATTCTTTTATTCTAGCTTGTTTTGAGTATTGTTCTCCTGTCTGGTCTCCAGCTGCTGATTCTCATCTTAATTTGTTGGACAGAAACTTACGGTCTATTAAATTTCTTATTCCTGATCTAGATATTAATCTCTGACACCGTCGTTCAATTAGTTCATTATGCATGTTGCATAAGATTTTTCATAACTCTGACCATCTTTTACATTCAGATCTCCCTGGACAATTCTATCCTGTTCGTAATACTAGGCAGGCAGTTAATTCTAATAGCCAGGCCTTCTCCATCATAAGACTCAATACTATGCAGTACTCTAGAAGTTTTATTCCAGCTGTTACCAAGTTGTGGAATGATCTTCCTAATCGGGTTGTTGAATCAGTAGAACTTCAAAAGTTCAAAGTTGGAGCAAATGGTTTTTTGTTGACCAGGCGGACATGAGTCTTTTTATAGTTTATATATGACATATTTGTTTTTGACGTTGTTAATAGTTTATATATGACATATCTCTTTTGACATTACTTTTTTAGAATGATTTATTGTTAATTTGTTCTCTTCAGTTATTTATTTCCTTATTTCCTTTCCTCACTGGGCTATTTATCCCTATTGGAGCCCCTGGGCTTATAGCATCTTGCTTTTCCAATTAGGGTT
Organism: Palaemon carinicauda; assembly: GCF_036898095.1. Classification (NCBI taxonomy): domain Eukaryota; kingdom Metazoa; phylum Arthropoda; class Malacostraca; order Decapoda; family Palaemonidae; genus Palaemon; species Palaemon carinicauda. The sequence continues at coordinate 39,538,401 of NC_090739.1, read as the reverse complement.
GTGGCTTGGATAGTAATAATAATAATAATAATAATAATAATAATCTACAACCCTAGTTCTAAAGTCAGGATACTATAAGCCCACGGGCTCCAACATGGGAAAAAAAGCCCAGTAAGGAAAGGAAATAAAGAAACAGATAGAATAGTGTGCTTGGGGTTACCCACACGCATGAGAACTTTAGCCCAGGAAAGTGGGAGACCTTGGTACAGAGGTTATGGCACTTCAATACTAGAGAATAGTAGTTTGGTTTTGGAGTGTCCTCTGAGATGAGCGGCTTACCGTAGCTAAAAAGTCTCTTTTACCCTTACCAAGTAGAAAATGGCCGCTGAATAATTACAATGAAGTAGTTAACTTCTTGAGTGAAGAAGAATTATTCGGTTATCTTAGCGTTGTCAGGTATGAAGAAAGAGGAGAAAAAAAAATAGGTCCTACTCACCGGAGTAAGAGTAGGCAAAGCAAAAATGAGAGAGGGATCCAATGTAGTATCCGGCCAATCAAAGGACCCAATAACTATCTGGAAGCAGTATTCCAATGAATGGCTGATGCCTTGATTGGTAAGAAAGGATATTAAAGAATTGAAAGACGTCACGAGTCGATCAGATTACAAGTGGCAAGTTAAGGTGAAAGGATGTGACGATACCTTGATTGGGCGGGTGATCAGATCCTGGAAAATATTTCTGAGTGAAGGAAAAGTTCCTGGGGAGAGGAATACATGTTCCATTGGATACAGATAAAGGGGACGGAGGTGGGAGGGTAATAATGCAAGTCAAAAATATATATGTACGTTTGAATATATATATATATATATATATATATATATATATATATATATATATATATATATATATATACATATATATATACATATATATATATATATATATATATATATATATATATATATATATATATATATATATATACATATATACATATATATATATATATGTGTGTGTGTGTGTGTGTGTGTGTAAATATATATATATATAATTTGTGCATGCCTGTTATGCGAGAGACAAGGTGAATGCCACTGACTTTATTTCAATAGATAGCAAGTTTATATACAACAGGATGAGGACAAACAGGTCACAAAATTAAAACAAAATAATCCATAAACAGACAGGTTTGAACAGATTGTGTTAACAATGAGGTGTGGAGCAAGATATACAATAAAAAGAAAATACTGTTACAGTAACGAACGTGTTGTGAGAGTCGTGCGGTACATGGCTAACCCCCCTAAAAAAAACAAATGTGAAATGGGGCACCCTGCTCTTGAGAGGCATACTGTAGGCGGGTCATCTTGCAGGAAACACGCAGGTTTTGGACAATCAATGGAGACCCAGTCTTCTTTTCCACGAGTGTTAATTAGGAATGCTTTCGGGATACGACGGATCACAAGGAAAGGGCCCATGTAATGGACGTCCATCCATATACCAATTCAGCTGCTGAGACATCCAGGGTATGTTTAGGAGTGGTCCTTAGTCCCAGGAGGACCCAGGGAAGCTGGGTAAACCAGTTGGATTCCTTGCAGCGGGACATCTAAGCTGCTTTGAGGGTGTGATGAAAACGTTCAACCATTCCCTTGACAGCAGGGATGTAGGAGACTGTAGGGTGATTCCCAGGGGAATCGTTAATGATGTCTACAATTGAGAGGTGAAAGTGGTACCCTTGTCAGAAATAATATGCTTAGGAATACCAAATCTCGCTATCCATCATGAGAGTAAGGCAGATGTACATGAAGTGGACATTGCAGTTTCCATTTGAATAGCTTTAGGCTAACGAGTGGAACAGTCGATGATGATAAATAGGTAATGATGTCCTTGTGATGCGGGTAGGGGACCTACTCCATCGACATGAATGTGGGCAGAACGATGATGAAGTTGAGGAAAGGTGACCACTCCTAAATCCGTGTGTTAAAGTACTTTTGAAGTTTGGCATGAAGTACAGATGTGGACCAAATCCTTAGCCTCCTTAGTAATGCTGTGTCAAATGAACTTTGTCTTCAGTGGCTGTGCAGTAGATTGGCGCAAGGGAGGTGATAGGCTGTGAATAAAATCAAACATGTGTCGGCCCATAGGAGCAGGTATCCACGGTCGAGGTATACCAGTACAGACGTTGCAGAGGAAGGTGGCGTTGGAATCATTGAGGGGGACGTCTTCCCATTGGAGGGATATGTATTATCTCCTGCATGGTTGGTACCCTGGATCTTTTCGTTGGGCTTCTGCCAAGGCGTTGTAATCCAACTCAAGGTGAATGGTGGCTAATGTGTTTCTTGACAGTGCATCAGCAACGAGATCCATTTTCCCAGGGACATGTTGAACGGTACAATTATATTCAGCCACGGCAGAGAGACGTCAGTGTTGATGGGCAGACCAGGCGTCGGAGTTTCGAGCAAAGGCGTGCACCAGAGGCATGTGGTCTGTGCGAATGATGAAGGGCGTACCTTCTAAGAAGTAGTAAAAGTGACAGACAGCCAAATGCACCACCAGCAATTCGCGGTCAAAGATAGAGTTGTCACATTCTGCCTTGAACAGTTTTCTACTGAAGAAGGCCAATGGGCAGTGTGAGCCGTTTACCACCCGCTCAAATACTGCAACAATAGCAATGTCACTGGCATTGGTGAAGAGAGGGAGAGGTGCATGTGGTACGGGAAAAGTGAGAGCAGCAGCGGTTGATAGGGCATTCTTTGCATTGCAGAAGGCTGCTTCTTGAAGGGGACCCCAATTCAGGTCTGTTGGCTTGTCCTTGAAGGAGGTGTAGAGGGGGACTAGAGTGGCAGCAATGGCTGGCAGGAAAGGGTGATAATAGTTGACCATGCCGAAGAATTCTTGCAGTGCTTTGACAGTCGAGGGCGTGGGGAAGTTCTGAACGGTAGCTACCTTCTCAGAGAGGGTGTGGACTCCTTCTGGAGGGATGTGGTACCCTAAGAATGATACTTTGTTGGCCCCAAAGGTATACTTTTCGTACCAGACTACAAGGCCATTCTGTTGTAAGCGGTTGAGCACAATGTGTAGGTGATGAAGGTGTTCCTGTTTGGAGGAAGAGAACACAAGTATGTTGTCCACATAGCATACACAGAAGGGGAGGTCCCCTAAGATGCCATCCATGAGGCGTTGAAAAGTGGCCCCAGCATTACGAAGGCCAAAACAAGAGTAATTGAAGGTGCATATATGAAAGGGGGTGGTGATGGCAGTCTTGGGGATGTGTTCTGGGTTCATGGACACCTGATAATACCCAATCAAGAGGTCGAGTGTGGCAAAAACCTTCACTTTGTACAAGTAGGAGGTCACGTCAGCGATGTTTGGGATGATGTAGTGATCCAGTTCTCTATGCATGTTCAGGCACCGTTAATCCCCACATGTATGCAGAGAAGCATCTCTCTTGTGGACGATGTGCAAGGGTGACGACCATGGGATTGAGGCCTTTTGGCAAAGGACCCTTTCTTCCATTTCGGCGAACATTTCTTTAGCAGCTGGAAACAACCTGGTGCCAGACGCTTGAATCTGGCGAACACTAGGGACCCCGTCATCTTGATATGGTGATAAATACGGTGTGGTGGGAACCATGGACATTTGAAGAGGTTCTGGACGGAAAACTTCAGGGTACGATGTGAGGAGGTAGGCGAAGGCATTCGTTGGTGTGTTGATGTGGAGAGCAAGGTTGGAGGGGGCAGATTGAAGAAGTGTCGAGGAGTACGAGTCCGCGTTGACTAATTGTAGGCAAGCATCATTAACCAGGAGGTGGAAATGTGAGAGGAAATCCGCACTGAGGATTGACAATGTTATGTCAGCAACGAGAAACTTCCAATTATATTTGGCGCTTCTAAACGATAATGTGAGGGTTTCATAACAGTGGATGGGCATTTCAGGTCTGTTAGAAGCTACCAAGTGAATGTCGACAGGCTTAGACAGACAATGTCGTATCCTAGAGAGTGGCCTAGGCAGAAGAGAACGGCAAGCCCCCGTGTCCAACAAAATTCGCATCCCTGTACTTGTATTAAGTAGAAAAAAGTTAGTGACAGGGGAAGCCACTGCGACAGGCGATGGCCTACTTACACGTTTTTGGCCACTGACAACTGTTCACAAATTTTTTTGTAGCAGCCCCGAATCTGAAGTGGGCATCAGTAAGTGGCTGGAGAGGTTGTAGGTTGAAGCGTGAGCGAGGGGTGGTATACGTGGTTGATTGGTGGCTCTGTCGCGTGGTATATGTGGTTGATTGGTGGCTTTGTCGCCGCTCCGGCACATCATGAGGTGAGCATCTGTGCCCTACCACATTCACATCAGCTTTGGACAATGTTGAATATGTGTCATCTTTGTCAGGAATGAAGGCGTTGATGGAGGTCTTGATAGTGGTGAAGTGGCTGTCCATAGGGCCATAGGCTTTGGTCATCAGGTCCTTCATGGGCAAAATATCGACATCAGGATGACAGTACGTACAGATTTGGGTAGGCACCATACCCAAAGGGTACGAAGTAGATTTACTTCACGAGGAGAGCCATCTGTGGCAGCTTGTAGGCGAGCGATAATTCTCATTTCCCTGAGGGGAAGCGAGGACTTCTGGTCCCCCAACGGTTGTTAAGAGAGATGAAAAAGCTTGGCAATGCAGGCGGCTGCTTCAGCGAGTTACGCTCTAGATTCGAAATTGGACCTCGGCAGGCTGGAACCAGGCGAACGCTTCTCTGTTGGTTGATGGTGGCAGTTTCATTGAGGTGGCGTGTGTGGACGAGTCAGGTTCGATGGGCAGCATCATCAAACAGTAGGGCACAGCAGTGAGGGGGATGGCGCGAGTCCTCCGGTAGTCACCAATTGTGTGAGAGCCGTTAGGTTGTCACCGAGAGACTAGGTGAATGCAACTGACTTTATTTTATGAACAGACAGGCTTAAGCAGGTTGTATTAACAGTGAGGTGTAAAGCGAGATATACAATAAAAAGAAAATACCGTTACAGCGTACGAGTGTGTTGCGAAACACGTGGGGTACAAGGTATACAGTATATACCTGTGTGTGATTTTGTTGATATCCATATATATATATATATATATATATATATATATATATATATATATATATATATATATCATCATTATCTCCTCCTACGCCTATTGACCCAAAGGGCCTGGGTTAGATTTCACCAGCCATCTCTATCTTGAGTTTTTAATTCAATACTTCTCCATTCATTTTCTCCTACTTCGCACTTCATAGTCCTCCGACATGTACACCTGGGTCTTCCAACTCTTCTAGTACCTTGTGAAGCACAGCTGAATGTTTCGTGAATAATTTCTCTTGGGGAGCACGAAGAACATGCCCAAACCATCTGCATCTACCCCTCATCCTGATCTCATTCACATATGGCACCAGAGTAATCTCTCTTATAATTTCATTTCTAATCCTGTCCTGCTATTTAACTCCCAATATCCTTCCGAGGGCTTTGTTCTCAAATCAACTAAATCTATTGGAAATTGTTCAACTGTCATACCACGAATCATTATTATTATCCTTATTATTACTTGCCAGGCTACAACCCTAGTTGCAAAAGCAGGATGATTAAGCTCAGGGGCCCCAACAGGAAAAATAGCCCAGTGAGGAAAGTGAACAAAGAAAATAAAATATCTCAAGAACAGTAACATCAAAATAGATATTTTCTATATAAACTATAAAAAACTTTAAACAAACAAGAGGAAGAGAAATAAGATAGAATAGTGTGCCCGAGTGCACCCTCAAGCAAGAGAAATCTAACCCAAGACAGTGGAAGGCCATGGTACAGAAGCTATGGCACTACCCAAGACTAGAGAACAATGGTTTGATTTTGGAGTGTCCTTCTCCTAGAAGAGTTGCTTACCATAGCTAAAGAGTTTCTTCTACCCTTACCGAGAGGAAATTGGCCACTGAACGATTACAGGGCAGTAGTTAACCCCTTGAGAGAAAAAGAATTGTTTGGTGATCTTTGTGTTGTCAGGTGTATGAGGACATAGAAGAATATGTAAAGAATAGGCCAGACTATTCTGTGTATGTGTCGACAAAGGGAAAGTGAACCGTAACCAGAGAGAACGATCTAATGTTGTACAGTCATGTCCATAGAGGAACACCGATCTCACTAAATTGATATATAGTCTGATTTCAGGCGATTTGATTTCCAAATTTTACTTAACCTGGCCATTGTCTGATTTGCTTTTTTTCAATCTTTCACTAAACTCTAATTCTAAAGACCTTGTATTGGAGATCATAGTTCCTAAATACTTAAATGATTCGACCTCATTAATCGTTTCTCCTTTCAATGATATTTCATCTACCATTGCATACTTCGTTCTCATCATCTCTGTTTTTTTTCTATTTATCTTCAGCCCAACCTCGTGTGATATTTCATGCATTCTGGTATGCATGCATTGTAAATCCTGTGGTGTTCTGCTAACAAGGACAGCATCATCAGCATACTTTAGGTCTGCCAAATTCCTATCACCAATCCAGTCCAATCTCTCTCTACCATCTCTGACTATTGTACGCATTACAAAATCCGTGAGAAGGATAAACAACATAGGGGACAACACATTCCTTTGGAGTACTCCGCTGTTCACTGGAAATTCATTTGATAAGACTCCATTAACAGTAACTTTGCACTTTCTATGCTCATGAACAGACTTAATCAAATTCACATATTTAAGAATTCCATAATAATGCAGGACTCTCCACAAAATTGGCCGGTGTACACTATCAAAGGCTTTTTCATAGTCCATAAATGCCATCAAAAGGGGATATCTATATTCAACGTTGGATGGAGCACTTTAATGAGGTTTTGAATAGAAGATATGAAGGGAATAATTTGATTGATATAACTTTAGCTGATGAAGACCTTGATGTGCCCATGAATGAATTCAGTGTGTTTGAAGTCGAAGCTATCCTCAAAAAACTAGAGATGGAAAGGCCCGGGATACGCTGGAATAACTGCCGAGATGATACTGGCCGAAAATAAAGTGACTCCCAGACTACTTACAAGATTATTTTGTAGAATGTGACATGAAGAGGCAAAATTTGATGAATGGGAGTTAGGAGTGTTGGTGAAAATAGCAAAAAAAAAAAAAAAGGAGTATTCTAATTCTAAAGAGACTGGAGAGGAAGACTAATGCAAAGCTGAGAGATGAACAAGCAGGATTTAGATAAGGTAGGAGTTGTACTGACTAAAATTACATTTTGAGACATGTTGTACAGCAATGCAATATATATATATATATATATATATATATATATATATATATATATATATATATATATATATATATGCACACACATATACACACGGCATATGCAGTTTACATGTGTATATATACATATATATTCATACATATATACTGTATATACTGTATATCATAGACTCTACCATCCTGTACATGGTACTGGATATGTTGTCAGTACTAACAAATTTGTCTTTTCTATCTTAAGGCTCAACACTATAAAGTATTCTAGAAGTTTTATGTCTGCTGTGGAATAATCTTCCTAATTGGGCAGTTGAATCGGTGGAACTTCAGAAGTTCAAACTTGCAGCGAATGTTTTTATGTCCAAGAAGCTGACATGAGTCTTTCTTTATAGTTTATAATTATATGCCATATCTATTTTAACGTTGTTATTGACCTTAAGATACTTCATATTATTATTATATTTTTATCACATAGTTTGATTATTTCCTTATTTCCTTTTTTTCACTAGGCTATTTTCCTTGTTGGAGCTCCTACGCTTATGGCATCCTGCCTTTCCAAATGGGGTTGTTGCTTTGCTAATAATAATAATAATAATAATAATAATAATAATAATAATAATAATAATAATAACATAGGTGATATACATAAGCACACATACTCACACCGTCACACACACACACACACACACACACACATATATATATATATATATATATATATATATATATATATATATATATATATATATATATATATAATTTGTAAATAAGGTAATATATTTTGACCAATTTACCTTGGATATCGTCATTGCATACTTGTCGAAATGTAGTGGTTTATTCGCTTTACTTTGCATTTAATGGGTGTTTAGTTTTTGCAATACAAAAAGCAGAACTACAAACTCTATAATCACAATAACACTCACAAAGTTAGACATGCTTTTTCGGATTCGTTCATTAAAGTTACTATCATTTTAGCATATTATACTCTTCCCCACCCCCCAAAATAAGAATGCAAAACTGAAATTTTCCTAATAAATTTGTATGTGGTAATTATTGTGTTCTAAAAGCTGATCATCATCATCCTCATTTCCTACGCTTATTGACGCAAAGGGCCTCAAGCTGATAACATGGTGTTATAGAAACAAACCGATGCATTTTTAGCAGACAAGTTGTTTGGAAGTGGGTGTCGTTGAACAGAGAGGACAAAACGTTAACAGTCACAAAAAAGTAACTGCGGTCAATTATGCTATTACAACGGTCTCTTTGGTTTGCACGTGTAAGAGGCACAACAAGCCCTATAAAAGTACAGAGTTCACGACTTTGCTGTATTCATTTGACAACTGTCAGAGCAGCTTTCATAATACCAAGACTGAATGAAGTACAGAGAAACAACGCCATCGGGCGATTGAAAGCAGGCGTATCCAGATCAGACGTTGCGAGGGTTTTCAAAGTGACATCCAACACCATTTGAAGATTATGGAACTGCTTTCAGCAGCATGAATCATCAATTCAACACGTGACCTCTCCAGATCCGGTAGACCACGTGTCATCACTCTTGGCCAGGAATGGATTGCTACAACTGGTTGTGCCACTTATGACAAAGGACAACCACTGCTGCCTCTACTGCAACCTCAACACAGGATCTGTGTTGGATCTCAGATGAAACTGTCGAAAACTGTCTACGAGTGGCAGGATTGCAACCCATTGGTCCTGGCGTAAATCTGACCCAGCACCATCGATCGCTTTGATTGCAATGGTGTTTATTACACAGGATATAGCCTCAGAGACGATGGAGACAAGTGAGGTTCAGTGACGAATCGCGATTCATGCTCCACAGATAGGATGGGAGAGCCTGTGTCTACTGGTGAATCTTTTGCAGCCAATTGCATACAGGAGGTGGAGGAAGTGTAATGATATGGGCAGCAATCTCTCACAATGCCATGATAGCATATCATAAGGAACATGACAGCACAGCACTACGTTGATGAGATCCTGCACCCAAAGGTCATCCCCAAAATGGTCAACGGCCATGCTATTTTCCAGCAGGAGAATGCCCATTCTCATACATTACACATTACCACAGCCTTCTTGCAAACAACAACATCAATGTACTTCCATGGCCCTTTAGATCACCAGATTGCAACCCAATCAAGTATTTGTGGGATGAACTGGATAGATGTGTGCGATTCTGGCAACCCCAACCACAGACACAACAACAGCTGGATGCTGCTTTGGAGGTCGAGTGGCCTACAATTCTACAAGATGTCATGCGCCATTTGATTGCTTCTATGGGCAGGTGGTGCCAGACAGTACTTGACTATCATGGGGGTCACTCTCGTTATTGACTGCACGTCAGTTATGGATTTGGGTCCTTCGATGGCAGTAACAACAGACTGTGTTAATACTGTCTATCTGTGTCGAGTTTCAAGTTTCTTCCATGTTTGCCCAAGTATTACACGATTTAGAAACATACAATGAAACTATGGCTTTGAATTACTTTTTTGAAGTGTTATATATACAAGCTTATGGGGTATAATATGCTTTAAGGTTACAGTAATGCGAGAAAATTAAGATACGAGGAGAGTTCCGAGCAAATTTTTATTCTGAGATACAAGGTACAGTAGTTCCCTATGCGGTCGCCAGGTGGCCGCATGTGTGAGAGGCTGTTCACGAGGACAGCATCACTCGGTCTTTCCCGTCGGATCTCCGCCGCGTAAAGTTATCTCTGAGCATCGGCCGTATTGTTTGCCTTTTTTACGTGTTTTTTGCGTGAATCGGTGCAGAATTAAGTGAATAAACAATGGGTCCAAAGCAAGCGATTGCAAACAAGGGTAGTGAGAAGAAAAAGCGTATAATGACAATGGAGAAGAAGCATGAAATAATCGCAAAACACGAGAGTGGTGTAAGAGTGACTGAGCTGGGGCGCCATTACGAGAGGAGTACATCGACTATATGTACCATCCTCAAGCAGAAGGATGGTATAAAGAGCACCAAGCCTTTCAAAGGAGTAATCATCCTTTCCAAGCTGCGTAGTGATATTCATGACGAGATGGAGAGGCTTCTTTTGATCTGCATAAAGGAGAAACAGTTGGGGGGAGATAGCGTGACCGAGACGATCATATGCGAGAAGGCCAGTCGAATCTATGATGACTTGAAAGGGAAGCAAGCAGCCGGGAAAGGGCAAACTTCAACGCCAGCGGAAACCTTCAAAGTCAGTCGTGGCTGGCTGGATAATTTCAAGAAAAGGACTGGGATACACTCGGTTGTGAGGCATGGGGAAGCAGCAAGTTCCGACGCGAAAGCCACGGCGGACTTCGTCACAACCTTTGCCTCGGGTATCGCCCAACATGGCTTCATCCCTCAATAAGTCTTCAACTGCGATGAAACTGGCCTTTTCTGGAAGAAGATGCCCAGGAGAACTTTCATCACGGCAGAGGAGAAGAGACTACCGGGCCATAAACCCATAAAGGACTGGTTAACTCTAGCATTGTGTGCCAATGACAGCAGTGACTGTAAGGTCAAGCCACTGCTAGTGTACCACTCTGAAAACCCACGTGCTTTCAATAGCCAAAGGATCTTCAAAGAAAAATTGCAAGTGATGTGGCGCGCTAATGCTAAGGCTTGGGTTACCCGGCATCTCTTGACAGAATGGGTTAATCTGTGCTTTGGTCCGGCAGTCAAAAAATATTTGGCTGAGAAGAACCTGCCACTGAAATGACTCTTGGTCCTCAACAATGCCCCTGGTCACCCTCCTGGTCTCGAAGAGGACATTCTTGATGAATTCAGGTTCATCAAGGTCCTTTATCTCCCGCCCAACACCACGCCACTCCTCCAGCCCATGGACCAACAAGTTATTTCCCACTTTAAAAAACTGTACCGAAGCATTTGTTCAAGAAATGCTTCGATATCACAGACAACACCAATCTCACCCTTCAAGAATTTTAGAAGGAACATTTCAACACAGTACATTGGTTGAAAATTATTGACGATGCATGGCAGGGTGTCACAAGACGTACTCTTAATTCAGCGTGGAAGAAATTGTGGCCAGCTTCCGTCGCTGAGAAGGATTTTGAAGGGTTCGATATGACAGACCCTGATGACCCCGAACTTGTTGTGATGGATGAAATCGTGTAGACGAGGAAGATGTGAACGACCTTGTCGAGGAGCATCAGGAAGAGCTCACGACACAGGAATTGAACGAGCTCCAGGCAATGCAACATTCGGAGGTGTTGCAGGAGTAGCGAGGAGGAGGTGGAAGACGAGGGCCACCTTTCTACGGCAGAAATCAAAGACATGTTAGCGAAATGGCAGGAGTTTTCTAATTCTATGGAAAAGAGGCACCTGGACAAGTTGGCGAGTGGTCGTGTGTTAGATTTGTGTGACGACACTTGCGTGCGTCATTTTCGCAACATTTTGAAGGGGAGACAAAAGCAAACCTCCTTAGATAGGTTCCTTTTAAAAAGGCCGTCAAAAAGTGCAGGTGAAAGCAAGGCAAAGAGAGCCAAGCCGGAAGAAGAAGAAAAGTAAAAGCATGAAAATGAAAACTAAATGTAGAAATAAGTTTAGTGTAACGTAAGATTCACATTTTATTTTTAAGTGTGTGTGTAAGCTAATTTCATTTAAGTTAAATTTCATTTAAGTTGAATTGAAAGTTAAGGTTATGTTACGTAGTATTACAAAAGTGTTGCGTACCGAACGTGTTGCCGTCAAGTCTTTCTCCTCCCCGTCCTCTCTCCCTCCTCCTCCTCCTACGCACACACCGCCGTTAGCCGCTACCGTCTGCCTCGAAGGTAAGAGCTTCATAATAATGTTACACTTCATTACCAGTTCATAGCCTTTGTTATTTTGTTAGGGTAGGATGTTGATTGCAACCATTAAAAACATGTTTCAACTTCGTAATATACTGTTTTTAGGGTTTTTTTTTCAGAGGGTGGGAACGGATTAATTTATTTTATATGGGGAAAATGCATCTGAGATACGAGAGAATTGAAATACAAGCTCGGTCCCAGAACGGATTAAACTCGTACCTCAAGGTATTACATTTATTTTGACTGTTTGTGATACAATAACAAAGATTAAACGGAAAATAGCAGCTTATCGGGAAACACAGAAGGATCAACGTGGTTAGGATGATATCTACGAGGTAAAATACGAAATTGTCGTGAATAAAGATAAGGAATGCAACTGATTTGATAGAAACAATAGCTGAAACACATACATAAGAAATTTAACCATCAACACATAAAATAATAAAACTAAAGAACCTAGAATTATAAAAAAGTTGAAATGAAATAAAGAAAAAAAATAGACATTTCAAATAGTGAAAAAAAGCAAAAATTCTATATCTTCAGTTAGCTCTTTTCGTATTCTAATCTACCTTACATTACAATGAAAACATGAAAATATTTGTACAATTAACATAGAGACATGTAAGGCTTTGAGTACAACGTGAATAGATTCTATTATCAAATAATGTGCTATTTAGATAGCTCTCACACAGTTTGTACAAATTTCCCAGCTTATGGTCTGGCTTAGAAAAGCCACTCTCACTTATGATATACAGTAGTTCCTCTTGATCTCGATTCTGAGGTAATACTAAATCAGATACTAAGGAGGTTAATGGCAAGGACTTTTCAATGCAGTATGTCTTAGCAGCACGTGTGCATGAATACATCGAATAAATTTGCCTCGTTAGGGCACATTATCTGCTGTATCTTTCAGTATAGACAACCCCGGTTAAGATTTACCACCTTAGATACTACCGCTAGAGTTAATGGGTCCTTTGAATGGCCAGACAATACTATATTGGATCCATCTCTCACGGGTCAATTTTTCTTTGCCCACATATACAATAAATTTTCTGGTTTCTCCTTTGTACATTCTCCTCTGTCCTCATACACCTGACAACACTAAGATTATCATACCATTCTTCTTTGCTCAAGAGGTTAACTAAAGCCCTGCAATTGTTCAATGGCTACTCTCCTCTCAGTAAGGGTAGAAGAGACCCTTGAGATTGGGTAAGCAGGTCTTCTAGGAGAAATACACTTGGGTAGTGCCATAGCCTCTGTACCATGGTCTTTCACTGTCTTGGGGTAGAGTTCTCTTGCTTGATGGTACACTCGGTTACACTATTCAATCTTATTTCTTTTCTTCTTGCGTTTTTTAAGTTATAGTTTATATGAAAGATCTAATCTAATGTGTTTACTGGTCTTAAAATATTTTATTGTAATTGTTCATTACTTCTCTTAAAGTTTGTTTATTTCATTATTTCCTTTTCTCACTGGGATATTTTCCCTGCTGGAGCCCTTGAGCTTTTGCCATACTGCTTTTCCAACTAGGGTTGTAGCTTTGCTAGCAGTAATAATAATAATAATAATAATAATAATAATAATAATAATAATAATAGATGTAACTGTACTTATTCGATGCCTGAAAAAAGATCTGTAACAATGAAAACAACGAGAAAGGTGGAACGTCCTGGATTTTAATCATGCATACAAAGGTAGCGTGAAAACTCAGAATTTTATATATATTTAATACATTTTGGGTATCTATTTTAATCAAATAAAATAACTAGACTACTCCACCCTTACGGTAGAGATTGCCCAAGCAGATGTATGTAATAAATAGGTTTTACCGCTAATCCTCAAAAATCAAACCATTGTTCTCTAGTCTTGGGTAGAGCCATAGCCTCTGTACCATGGTCTTCCACTGTCTGGGGTTTAAATTCTTTTGCATAAGGGTACATTCGGGCACACTATACTATCTTATTTCTCTTCCTCTTGTTTTGTTAAAGTTTATATTGTTTATATAGGAAATGTTTATTTTAATGTTGCTCCTGTTCTTAAGATATTTTATTTTTCCTTGTTTCCTTGCCTCACGGGGCTATTTTTCCTGTTGGAGTCCCTGGGCTTATAGCATCCTCATTTTCCAACTAGGGTTGTAGCTTAGCAGGTAATAATAATAATAATAATAATAATAATAATAATAATAATAATAATATTCTAGTCAAAGGTAGTGTGCTTACAAAGAAAAAAAAAATTCAAGTCTATCAAACTCCTAAAGTTTCCTCTTTCCGATGTATTTAATACATTATCAATGAAAGTTAGTCGAGACGATTTTGCGTTCTTTAACAAGCCAATTAGGGATGGCCGACTTCAAACTTAATTATCCTGCCTCAAAGCCGATTATACTGCCAACTAAAATACACTGACATGGTTAACCTCTTTAAATGAATGATATCAGAAAATTCTCTCTTTCTCTCTCAATCAATCTTGGAATATGACATTAGTACCTTTTCTGGAATTCTTGATTAATTTTATAGTTGTGGCCGACCCCTTCGTTAACTTTCCGGAATATATAATAATGTAATGCTTTTATCTGGAAACCTCAAGGAGACGACGACTTCATTTGTCATTCCAGACACTGCTGAAGAACTGGTTCTACCCGGTGTGGCCACCTCCTACGCCCCTCCAGCTTCATCGGTCTCTTCTGCTTTCCTCTTCTTTTCTCTTTCCCTCTCTTATCTCCCTCGGAGTCCTTTCCCTCCTGGTTGTGTAATCAAGGTGACAGTCATGTCTTCCTAACCAAATTTGGAATGAAAGGATATTTTTTGTTTCTTTTTTTTCTGCGGTGATTAAATTAATCCTTGGAGAAAACTTTTTTTTCCATAAATAAATAGTAGTGGTGAAAGGGTTTTATATGTTTACTGTGTTTTGTGCCTATAGATTGTGCATAATGAAACAAATTATTTTTCGAGCAAACATGTAGCAATAAATACCGTACCATTAAAACCACAAATAAGAGTTACTTTAGAACGTTGACATTTAAGGGTTGAAATGAATTCTTCTAAGGGATTTTGAATTGGAAAGTTGCATGAATGCAAAGGTCAAGTAGAGACAATGGCTTTTGAATCACTCTTCGATTATTTCACCCACGCAGGATGAGGATTACCTCTTTGAGGCCTTCCGGTTTTTATGGCATACACGTGTAATGACGGAGATTAATATTCAGGTCTGCTTTTTTCTCTCTTCGTCTTTCTCTCTGGCTGTTTAAAGGTTTAAAGGACACCCATAAATGGCAAAAGCAAGGGACAATGACCTAAAGGCTAACCACACACACACACACACACACACACACACACACACACACACACATATATATATATATATATATATATATATATATATATATATATATATATATATATGATCAGCATCCAAGCCCACTCTCCTTCAAAGCTAGGACCAGAAGAGACCAGGCAATGGCTGATGATGATTCAGCATGTAGACCTATAAGGTCCCCAAACCACCCATCATTAGCTCACAAGGATGGTGAGTTGGCTGACACTTTTAACTCTGGCTGACACTACAAGAAACTATCGAGCTAGAGCCGTATTCGAACCCCAGTCCGGCAAATCGCCAAGCAGGTACATTTCCAATAGGCAACCCAAAACAGTCCGCTAGGTTTCTAATTCTTTGTTTAAGTAAACAAACATTTTGAAATTTTAGGAATGTGCCCCTATCTAACCCATAGGTTAGTTAAAAAATCGAAGGCAGTTCTGCAGCCTACCAGATGGGTGTGCTACTAAAAACTCCACGATCCTGAAAGAGAGAGAGAGAGAGAGAGAGAGAGAGAGAGAGAGAGAGAGAGAGAGAGAGAGATATTCAATGTTCCCCCTGTCAAATCCTGGATAGTTACGCTGCTCGGACACCCCTTTAAGGGTATACTCGGTCGCGCACGACCCCGACTCCAAAAACAATTCAGGAAAAATTTAGTTATGCATCAATCTGTATTGTTTGACTTGCTAAAAATACTTCAAAAAATGCTAAAAACTACTGAAAATATAAATGATACCCATCTACAAAATAACTATTTATTGGAAATATATTAAAAATTTAAGTATACAAAACAAAAGACGACGTAAATATTCACAAAAAATAGAAATATACATATACACATAAATCCCTTTTGGGACACCTTCTTAGATGGCAAAGCAACAGCGTGTAATTGCTGGAAATGAGTTGGACCCATAGAAGTCAAGATCTGAAATGAGAAAAAAAGGGTAACTTTTTTGGACAAATAAATTTGTCCAAATTTCATGAATATTTTTGGGTACCCAAATGAAATAGGAAGAGGCTAATTTTTTTATAGAATAAACTCATATTATCCTAGAACAGAAATACATAATAAAATGTGCACTAAGATGTAATTTACTGTTATATCAGGGGCGAAATCTAAAGGTAATTTTTGACGGCCTAGCTTCACAATGTAAATTTCTTATAAAAATCATTGTATCTCCTATAAAATATGATATTCAAGCATTAAAATATACCAAAATATTACGAATTCTATACAGAACAAGAATATATAGAGATATGCCAACTTACCTTTCGGGTATGTCAACAAAATGGCCGCAGACCGCAACAACTCTTACAGCCCAATCTACCACTTGAAATGAAGAATGGGTATGTAAATTTCAAGGTGACATCAACATCTCTTTTTAACTCCATTAGAAGTGTGTTGATGACATCCATGCCGAGGGAATACTGCCTGCTGGCCATTATTGAAGATAAATTCAAAATAAATAGAAAAAAATCAGAAATTTGCAAAAAATAAAAAAAAATTCAGAAATTAGCATTTGAGGGAAAATGGACCTCATGGCAATATATGGCATCTAAGCCAAAACCAATGTCATGCAAGTGGTAGACACACCATCCACCCACACTTTCCAACTATAAAGAACCAAACAAGTATCAACACTGTTCGACAATTTATAATTATGTAATAACTTTGCTGTTTGATCACTTACCCCTATAAAGGTATTTCAGGGTCGAGGTCGACCCCTGGGGCGATAAAAAAACGGGGAAGGAGGGAAGTTAGACGAAAATCAGTCCAATAGCAGACAATGGCATGTAGACTAGTCACCCCTTGCAGGTCGATCACTTCCATATTCGAGACAGCTGATGATTTATGGGGAAAAAACAGGTTTTGAAAATGCTGTAAGGGTCGCGTACGACCCATCATAAAGAAAATAAATAAACTGACAGCAAAACCTAAACTCCATTGGGTTATTCTGAACTTCTAAAAACTGATCATGTAATGGCATCAAATCAATATAAAAAAGGACTTTAAAATAAACGAGCATTTAAAGAAGATATCTGGGAAAGGCGGGGTTGGAGGGAAACAAAACGAGGAAAACTGACGAAAGTTTGACATTAAGGTGCAAGAAAAAGTTGCCTTTCATTTATATGTTACGTTTGTTAATGGTAGGTCATCTGGGTGGTGCAGCCATCCTCGCCATTAATCAAAATATATTGTTGTCTTGTGGCAGCTCTTATGAAAGGTTCACATAAACAAAGGAATGAAGAGACCAGGATTCCTCCCCTCAAATGAAGGCAATATTAATGATAGTTACACAAGTGAACAAGGCTCGGACTAGCTACCAGCCGAATTCTTTCGTTTAAAAAATGCCAATTTTATAAACGAAACGATGTATTTAGAAAATACTTTTTTTTTTTTTATCAATAAAGAGGGAAACTATTGCTTGGCATATGCAAAATGAAAGGAAACGTTTATGAACAGGGAAATATTGTAATAAAATCTCTTTTAAATCTATTTAAGGCAAGTAAGTGTTACTATGTCCAAATTAATAACAATGAACTCATAGTTTGGCCATAGAGCTTTGGCTTAAATACATGCCGGGAAATAAAGTTAAGAAGTTCTGTTAGTGGTAACAAAGCCATACGTTTTTCCTACATCAAAATTGTCACAGCCTGCTGTTCCATGAAGCCTGCTTCTTATATAACAGAGAATGCATCTCTCTCTCTCTCTCTCTCTCTCTCTCTCTCTCTCTCTCTCTCTCTCTCTCTCTCTCTCTCTCTCTCTCTCTCTCTCAAAGAATGCAAAAACTGCAATTGAATATAACTTAGGAATAACACTACATAGTGAAGCTAATTCTCAAGGATCAACATTGCACATCATTGACGATTTATCAGAAAAAAGAACAAATAAATAAATTGCTCATTTGGATACAGATGGCACAACAAACAACCAAGAGGTCTCTTTGCATAGCATTTTCTTGCATCGCAAATAAACCATAAAAATCGTCCACAGGTTTATGTTTCTTACGTAAAGAGATTGAGAGTAGAAGAAGAAACACATCATACATCCACATTACTGGTTCAGTTCAGTTAACAGTTATTTCATTAATCGAACACATTCCATGTACTTTTGTTATTTTCTCATTCACACAATATTTTTACATACTTACAACAGAAGGAGTTATTCGATTTATGTGGTTTTTTAGACATTCATAATTTCATTTATAAGAATTATAATTAAAATTGAATAAAGATTATTAACCATCAAATATTTAAAAATAGAAAAGCAAGTTGCAGAAAAGATCATAGCATAGAATTAAGGGATTCTACACCCTTTTTAGAACTTTAGCGCTGATATTATTATTATTATTATTATTATTATTATCATTATTATTATTATTATTATTATTATTATTATTATTATTATTATTATTACCTAAGCTACAACCCTGGTTGGAAAAGCAGACTGCTAAAAGCCAAACGGCTCCAACAAAGTAGCCCAGTGAAAAAAGGAAATAAGGGAACACCAAATAAACTCTAAATAACAAATGAATATAAAATATAAAATATTTTAAGCTCAGTAACAAAGCTGAAATAGATCAGTCATATATAAAATCTTGTCAATCTCCTCAACAGAAAAGT
>NC_090739.1:39499469-39511969 GCF_036898095.1 Palaemon carinicauda | reverse complement strand
GTGCACTTTCGAGAAGGCAATTCCAGGCGTCTTACAAGCGCGGTGGCCATGCTGATGCAAGGTTATTATCGTGGAGACGCATATCAGATTCAGCATCGAAATAACGTCCACCGAGAACCATCGTAAATCATCCGCTGTGAAAGCTGTCGCTGGATATCAGAAAATTCGTGTGATTCAGTTTCTGTTCTTTTTCCATATATCGTAGGCTATATATTCTTTTCTCGGTACACGAAATTCAATGCTGTTGCTTGAATGTTTGTTTGGAGCGTTGTAAATGTGTTACATTTTCCTATGAAGGAAGAATTAAAGTTTATTTAAAAAAAAAAAAAAAAAAAAAAAAAAAAAACACGTTATATTTTAGGTTGAACTACATATAATGATGGAAATATTTCGACTCATCCTCGTTATCTAAATTTTGATACAAGTTATTTTGGTTAATTCTGATATATTGCTCTTGATTTTTTTTATTCCAAATACTAGTGTACTCGACCTGTCAAAAATGAATGCTAAATATCCTTGCAGATATGTAGACACGCACACACACCTATGGCATGAAAACTCGCTCTTCCCTCTACCCGAGGAACGGAAAGAGCTGGGCGTGACCGATATATATATATATATATATATATATATATATATATATATATATATATATATATATATATACATACATACATATATATATATATATATATATATATATATATATATATATATATATATATATATATATATATCCAGACACTTACTCTTTATTATATTGGGGAGATCAACTGGAAGGTGTATATTTTCTCCATTTCTGAAACCAAAGGAATAAAGTTTCGGAGAGAAATAAGCTTTAACAAATCTTAAGTGTTAGACTGTAGATGATTTATTCTGCAAAACTACAGGAGCATCTTGAAAACCTAGGACAGACTATGGATGGAGTCACGGAAACTGGAAGCAAAATAGGAACACGTTTATAAATTCAGTTTCTCCATTAGGAGACGCAGTTCTATGGACATCTCATGTGGCATAGGAAGGCAGCAACAATTCAAGAAGGTAGTTTATGAAGTAGAATGTGTAACAGGAAATCTAGACAATCAGATGGGGCACTTCATAATTCTGAACATCATTTGCATTTGGATCTTCTCAAACAGTACCATCCTGTACATAGTACAAGATATGCAGTTAGGTCTAACAGTTTTGCTTTCTCTATCATAAGGCACAATACTACACAGTGTTCTATAAGCTTTATTCCAGCTGTGACCAAGTTGTGGAATGATCTTTCTAATCAGGTATTTCAATCGGTTGAACTTCAGAAGTACAAACTTGCTGTAAATGTTTTCTGTTAAACAGTCGGCATAGTCTTTCTTCATAGTTTACAGTGTATATGATATATCTAACGTTACTGTTCTTGAGATATCTTATATTCTTTATTCATTACTGTCCATATAGTTTATCTATTTCCTTATTTTCTTCCTCATTGAGCTATTTTTCCATGTTTGAGGCCTTGGGCTTATGGCATCCTGTTTTTTTTTCTAACTTGGGTTGTGATTTAATAATAATAATAATAATAATAATAATAATAATAATAATAATAATAGAGTTTGAGGATAGAACAGATATGTTCCCAAAATTCACTGTATCCTATCCAACTCTTTTAAAACGAAAACTTGATTAACTCATTTCGAACCATTAACTCGCGTTAAAATATTAACCATAGACACCTATAAAATCTAGTAGCTTACGCATATGTTATAAAATTAAGCAGACAAAGCAAACGATTTCCACATACAATACGTATTCGCAATATATGAATGAGATCATTAAAAAATACTTGACTTTTCAAGCCTGGGTTGACGGAGCATAACGATAATGATGATGAAGAGAACAAGGAGGCGAGCGAAATTTAGTGAGGGTAATGACGATTAGATAACAAAGGGCAAAAGAGAGAGTTGCTGTTATTTTCTTTAGATTAAGCTAATTTTGTGTAAACGCAGGTTATTGGTTATAGTAGCCTTTAAAAACTGAAGAAAAATTAGTAGTTAAAATTATAATGGAAAGCGAAAATATTAAGTTAGTGATTCAAATGATATGTAGAAAATTTTACCACGAACGTTATTTGGTAGATGATCACATTGATGATGAATGTGAGGAAACTTCCATTGACGATAACAATATCAATGAATAATTAGATACCGGAGCAAGAGGACTCTCTTTGAGAAGAAGCTTTAGGTAGTATAGAGTTCTTAATTGGAGAAAGAAAAGGATGAAAAATGGACGACAGCGAGAGTCTTGAGCAGTCCCAATATTATTATTACCATTATCATTATTATCATTATATACATGATCATAATTGTTGTTAGTGGTCGTAGTGAGAATAGTGTCATATTAACAGAATTGAACACCAGGTGCCTAGAAGGTTAATTGCACCGACTAAAAAGACTTGATGCGGGAAATCATTTAAAAGGCGACGATGCGTCTGTTTGAGCACACTGAAGAGTAAAACTAAACAATGAGTAACTCCTATGGAAACAAAAACATATGGGGATGACCCATGAATCATCGGCCATCGGTCAATGTTTGAGTTTGTGCGTGTCTGTGTACGTGTGTACATGACCACCCTCCAATGTATGAGTCAGCTGTTATCTGATTAGTATCACAGTACTATCTCTCTCTCTCTCTCTCTCTCTCTCTCTCTCTCTCTCTCTCTCTCTCTCTCTCTTCGTGTATGTCCCTTTACTGCCCTTCTGTTTATCCTAATGACACTACCTTATTCTGGCCCCTTCTGCATTCTGCAAATTTACAGTGCCATAATGGAAACAGATACTCGTGTGTATACAGATGTTACACTTTGGGGCCATTTATACATAAAGGCAATACTTCTGTACGCTTAAACGTGGCCGTTTATAAGTGTTTAAGAGCATGCGAGGGACTTGGTAAATATTTATCGTAGCTTGCGTATAGAAGCGTCATAGCAAATACGCACAAATATTAGCATGAGTTTATATAATACGCGATTTCAATAAATGAATAAATAAACATGAAACTAACGCATATACATGCAAGTATGAAGACATATGTGAATGCATATCTTAATATGTGAATATTGTTATGCACATCATATACATAGGCCTATAATCATGTGAGCAAGCGCAGTATACCGGTAAAATCATGCATACATATCTTATAACCGCACAGATGTTTCCCTTAGAAATGCATCACCATGAATTCGAGAGAGAGAGAGAGAGAGAGAGAGAGAGAGAGAGAGAGAGAGAGAGAGAGAGAGAGAGAGAGAGAGAGAGAGAGAGAGAGAGACATGTGTGCTCCCATAACAGGATTTCTAGTCGGCTGCATACGCTGCATATTTATTGCTACCTATGCTTCCCTGGAAAACTCATGACGCCCATCCATTGAACCGTAGCTTAATTTTCTGTCTTCTTTTTGTGTGTGTGTGTGTGTGTGTGTGTGTGTGTGTGTGTGTGTCAACAACAATAGAGGCTATCGTAATGAGTAAAATAAATAGCAGTCTTGCCTCAATAGGAATTTTCGTACCTTGTTTTGCATAACAATTGGAGTAATATTTACCTTAAGATGAGTTTGAATTTGGAATCGTAAACGTGTTTTGCAGTTCCTGTTATATTAACTCATTTCTCCATTCGTTATTTTGTAATAAT
Organism: Palaemon carinicauda; assembly: GCF_036898095.1. Classification (NCBI taxonomy): domain Eukaryota; kingdom Metazoa; phylum Arthropoda; class Malacostraca; order Decapoda; family Palaemonidae; genus Palaemon; species Palaemon carinicauda. The sequence goes on along the minus strand of NC_090739.1, from coordinate 39,508,310 downwards.
TGTCGTTATTTTTTTCCTGGCAATCTAATTTCAATTTCTAACCTATTGTTTTAGTGTTGGGTATTCAATTCCTTTTAATCTTTACTTACAGCTTACTATCGATAAACAATATTTTCAATGTGTCAGAGATATAAATAGCAGAAAATCTGCAAATTCTAATCAAGATATTTTAAAAGTTATTGCCGTTTTCATTTCTTCTATTGAAGCAATATCTTGAGTCTATTTGATCAGTTAGATTTTCTGAGGGTAAATTTTCTAACTAAATTTATTTCATCGTAGTACAAAAGAAAGAAAACATTTATCGCCATGGGAGGAAAATAAATTACACTTTATGGATGAAAGATTCTTATTTGCTTTAGATCTCAAACACTCAATATCTTTTGAATGATTGAACCCCATTTTTAAGGTATTTTACTTTTGAGACAGACATTCACGTCTGTTTTTCTTGTTTTTTCATCTCTCTTTCTTCCTCTCCCCCTCCTATTTCTATATGTAGCTTACAGTTGGACACATGAGTTTCTGGTACACCTCGCTCCGAAGTGCATCCTGAGACACACTTAGCGGTCAGTAACCAAACAGATAGTTAAGTGAGGGGCTAAGCACAGGAACTCGCCTCGCAGTAAGGGTTTGGCTGGGTGCACATTTTCAGGGACTGGTGCACCAGAAACTCCTGTGTTTAACTGTACCTAATATGGTGCTTAGGTGAACATAACCATTCTCGCCTTTCGGGACGCACCTATCTGTTCCACTCGGCCGGTCCGGGACTCGAACGCGGACCTCAATTTGCCACCTGAGTGCGTTATCCACAAAGCGATCATTAATATACTGTACTATATATATTAGTGTCGAAAAGCAATATTTGTTTTGTAATGAATATATAAAAATGCACTGTTGGGACGATGTAGTTTTCTTACATATTTTCGTCCAAAATAGGTAACTACTGTATGATGCAGGAAGCTTAATGCAGACTATCAGAAAAAAATACAAATAGATGAATTTATTATCAGTAAATGATATTTAGATTTCTTTCAAATATAGTTAGACCATCTTTTTCATATTGTTTTTGTTGTATAAATACTGCCATTGGTAATATCACCATTATTCTAGGTTTTGTTCTCTATCATCTAGTATTACGATTAATACTATAATCCTTTCCATCTTTAATGTGTCATTCCAATTTCTTTTCTTTTTTACTGATGTTAATGTTATTAGCATTATTTAATTTCACCGCTATTTCTTACCTCTGCATCTCCTTTCTTCCACCAACTCCTCTAATATCCCTTTACTCTAATGTCCTCATGTCACTTCCGTTGCCCCTGTCCTTCCAAATCCTTTTATCCTATTTATCTTATTGTTCCCCTTTCGCGCTTTTTTCCTCCCATTCTTCTCTAATCATCCCCGCCTTTCTTAATTACTGTCGTTGTCCATTTCCGCCCCCTCTCTTATCTTCCTATTAAAGATTTGTATTCATAACGCTTCGCCAGAAGTCTGAAATCTGTTCTGTGTTGATTGCAATCTGAATATGTAATGTGGTTAAGACATCGCTTATTCAGTTTTCACCCTCTCCACCTTATTTTGCTCTTTCTTTCTTTATTATCCTTTCTTTTGATCGGCTCTCTCTCTCTCTCTCTCTCTCTCTCTCTCTCTCTCTCTCTCTCTCTCTCTCTCTCTCTCTCTCTCTCTCATTAGGGTTAGATAAGAATCGCCTTGAGATAATTGTAATGAATCGTAGAATTTTACGGGTTCGCGTTTTTCACAGATGGAGATTTTTTCTCTCTTTTAGTCTTCCATTTCCTCTTAATAAGCTATCTAGCGTCACCTTTAGCCATTGCCACGCTTTCACTGTTCTCCCCAATCCTTTACTCATATACTGCATAATGGCCGGTCGAGCTTAGGTTGCTCCCTCCCTTTCACTCTTCGGTCATATCATTTTTCCTTCCTTTCGAAGCGCCATCCAGTCGTCCTCCCATTCATCTCATCGCTGGAGTATCTTCGCAAACTATTCATCCTCCTTAGCATTACTCCTTCCCTCCATAAGCCACCCCAAGCTCCACTTCGTGTGGCCTTCTCCATTCCATTTATATATCCTCCCAGGCGCATCCTCAACGTCTTAACTGTCCCATAACTCGCCCCACCTGATGTCCCCGAAGAGGATTCAGAGGAGGGAGAAGAGGTGAGGAGGAAGGAAGACGGAGGAGAAGGGAGCAGGAAAGAAGGAGAAGGACGAGGAGGAAGTAGGGGGTGGGGAGAGGAAGCAGAAGGACGAGGAAAGCGTCGCGAGGGATTTCCCAGACTAAATTGGGGGATTAAATTGTTGAGAGAGGTGTGGGGAAGGCTGATTTATATACCTCCTAGGTATCTATCCAGACCCATTTAACAGCAGGATAAAAACGGCTGTTAATGCGAACAGCCGTCGTAGCGGCGAAACAAAGCAACAAAAGACGAACGGGAAGTAGGTGATACGAAATTTGAATGTCCAAAGGAATATGTGACAAGTAGGGTTACTCTCCTCCATTAAAGCCTATATTACGTATCACAGTTCATATAGTCTAAGATCGATGTAAACAATGTGAGCTATAAATAGACGGGAATCTTTGGAGGTGGACAATAGATCGTACAGCCAAGAATGTCATTATTAACTATTTGAATTGCGATATCTATTAAATCTTGTGATTCTGCGAAACATTTCAGCTATTTTTCTGCGTGATTATGGCCTTACTCGACTTTTAATATAGTTGCAATAACACTTGAAATTCTTTGAAAAAAAATTCAATAAGTTGGATAGTGATTATCATAAACAATATCGTAAGGTTTCAATGGTAAAAAAATCTAATTTCATTGCAAATATGATGGAGTTCGAAGGAATGTTTTCAAATATAAAATTAGATATTGAACTCATAGCTGGATCTTGGAACGTTGGGACGAGAAGAAAAATAATAACTTAATATCTAAATAGAGAAGAAAAAAATACAAAAAAAAAAAAAAAACTTTTCAGAAGATAATCAAAATAGAAAAAGGAATTCTTAATATTATAGTTATTAACATTCTTTGAAGTATTTACATACAGAGTTTGCAAGTATATGAATGATACAACATATTCTGTATGTTTATTCAACCATTTCTAAGTAACTATAAATGTTTTCAGATCCATTTGATTATCAAATATCTAAGAGTTAAATGTACTTAATTTCATATTTCATCTATGCGAATACCATATTATTCAGCGAGCTACACTTTTCACTGCGATATCGATCGGGAGAAAGGAATTTCATCATGATATTGTTTTTAAGAATGGTTTATTGAATGCACGTGAAGCATTTCTTATTACTTGGAGCGCCAAAATTAAATTTAGAATCAGGTATAAATTCACATTTGTTTTTTACCTTCATGCATATAAAAGTTTTGCTACTGCTGCGAAATTTTCCTAGGATTCTGTTAACTTTAGTTGTGATTTTGTTTCTATGCAATTTACATTTACATTCCATAAATCCCCAATAATTATTGAAACGACTGGCATTACATCGAAAACAGAACAATTATCAAAGGTTCAAAAATTCTTCTTGTATTCTACAATATTATACGGGTACTAGCGTACGCGATCCGTAAAAAATGAAGATATGCACATACACACATGTTCAACCCTCCAAAACCCCTTCTCCTTTCACGATTACTGTACAACATGGCGATCTGGGTAAAATAGTAGTTACCCAGTATACCTCTCGGGGTACCCTTACTCACCGGGGTATGACTATTCTCTCTTCCCTTCCCGATGGACGGGGAGAGACTGTGTAGTTATACGTTTGGCAATGCTGCACAGCATGACAGGAACTATGTTCACGAATATACAGTATATATATATATATATATATATATATATATATATATATATATATATATATATATATATATATATATATATATATATATATATATATATATATATATCCAGACACACTTCTTCATTATGTATGGGAGATATGTCTACACTGAAAAATTCATGTCTTTAGTTTTGGTTCCAAAGATTAATTTCTTTAGATATTAACGACGGAGTTTTCTATATATGATGGAATTATTAGTCAAAATACACCATTCTTAAAATCTGTATTAAGAACAAACATAAAAAGTTAGACAAAAGGAGAAGAAAAGTAGCTTTATTGCTGAATTTTACCAATAACTATCGAACCACTAAACGCCAAAGCGATGAGGTAAAAGCCTTTTGATAAAGGTTAATGACCTTGCTTCGAGCCATTAGCCACTCAAAGCGATAGATTAACTTACTTGTTTTAGGTAATGGTTACGTTATTAGATTTTCAACACTACAGATCATGAAAATCATAATTTTTAAATCTATAAATGCATCTATGATTATTATTTTGATGAGATGACCATATTTGACAACATTAAATAATTTTTTTCACTGAATCGTATGTATCATCATTATCAATTATATCGGTAAGGTGGTGCCAGAATCTAACTACAACTTTGCTTAAAAGCTACAAGTCTTCATAAAATCATAGCATATATGAGCATGCTATATGCAGTTTAAGTCGGATCCCCATTGAGAATTCCGTGACCGTCGAGAGCGTTGGTTTGCTTCTGTTGCATTAGTCAGAATGAAATCTGTAAATTCAGCAAACTAAGGTCATTTGAATAAGAAAACTAGTTGTCTCCTCGTTTAGTTGTTTGTTCATGCTACACAAATGACGTCTTGCGTTGTGTTAGTCAGTTCTTAGCCTCAGTCGAGATAGCTCTGGGTGCGCTATTGTAAGTGTTTCGTTCTTTTACCACCTTTTAATATATTTCATATATCTTTAACTAAAATCATTCGTTATATCCATATGATGGCTCAGGAAATACTAACAAAATACTAATCAAATGAACTAAATAAAGCTAATTAAGTTTATTTTTTTTTTTACATTTTTGTTCTTGCTTTTACACTTTTATGAGCCTGTTTTTACTTTTCAATAAAAGTTTAAAAATTTGTTAAAACGCCCGGATGGTGCCAAATCCGATGACGCCCAAATGGCCGTGCCCAACTGTCAGATGGCGCCCAAATAACCGTGCCCAAAAGGGGGCGCCCAATAGTCTCATTCCGCCAAAATGACCACCCTAAAAGTATTTTTTTCAGTAACTAGACCCACAATGTTTTGATGGTTTCAGTTTTGATTTTAATTACAGGAAGGTGAATTTGCTAAAGCCATTGTTGAGCCTATTAGACCCATTTCGAATAATGAAATGAAAAGTTCATGCATAAAATGGAATAGACAAACATGATCGCATACTACGCAACTAGACACCCACTACCACATGGGACTCAATATAAATGAACAACAAGCGGTAAAGTTCTGTTGGGAACTCTGTACATAAATGGAGTCTGCATCATATTTATAGACACACTGCTTTTGTATGAATGTCTAGTCATCAGTAACTTGACTACAAGAGACTCTAGCTAGCAAGCAAAGAATTGACTATTGACGATGATGACTTTAAGATTGATACAGTGAAAGGCAATGTAACACGAGTATAGAAAAGTGTTAAAGTCTGTGTAACCTGAATGCTATGAGAAGAAGCCAGATGAAGATCGCCCTGCAAAGCCTATTAAGAAAGGGAGACATCTCTGCACCACTGAAACAATGTTCTTCACTAAATCACTTTTTATGATTTCAGAACACTGTCCTATGCTGATAGAGGTCCACGAGAATATATACCATCTAGATTGCAAGAATGAGCTACTCGTTAATGCCATAATAAAGTCACCAGTGAATGCATGAATGGCACAGCTATATAGCACGCTTTTTCTATGATACACACACTGTTCTGTCTTGACAGTAAAGTACAAAACTACCACTACACGAGTAGTTGGTTCCACCATTCAGTGGAGTTCAACCCTGCTGCTTATCAAAGAGTAATCCTTAACACTATATAACCTATCCGAACCTTCGAGCAAGTCCGTGATGCGTGACACAATGTGGAAAGTAGTGGAGACCATAAAACTCAAGAAAATTCCAGTTTTCTTCTTTGTTGGTGACATGTCTACCTAAAAGACATTTTTGCAGCTCAAGCCTCAAAATCCTAAATGGTTCAAGGACATCAAACCAATCATTAGTGCATTCCACAAGCAGATGATGTACAGTACTTCTATACTAGGTATATTTCAGGGTCTCTGACATGGCAAACACTCTTAGTATGGGTATAGGTCAGTTTGCTGCCAACAGTTCACCATCAATAATTAGCCACTAACAAGATCTGAAAAAAAATAAAAAGCCTGAAAAGGTACTTCATAAAGGTAAAAAAATTTTATATTTTATATGACCACCCGACATTAATTAGGAAGAAACACTTACGTTGGATGGAGAATAAATACAGAAATAACAAAAAAGCTTATTCGATTGTCGTTTTTCTATTATGCAAAACAAATTAATACTTATTTCAAACACCACAACTTATCATCTAATACATAAAATGCAACTTGGAAAACTTTTGTATTGACAGGTGTGTTTTAATGAAATTTGAGAATATTTCAAATTTGTTGTTTCATATAGCAGAATTCTATTATTCATTATAATTGTTAAATGGATGAAAAACTACACTATACCAGGTGGGATTTAAAGGAAACCCGCAGTAAATATAGATAACGATATTAACTTACATTCTATCAAAAAGGGTCAATGCATATATTTCGCGATTCTTTTCTAGACGTGGTCGAAGCCATGTTGAGAAATCATTGCTACTTTCATTTATATCAATAATCTTTCATATCTAAACTAATGCATATGTCTCTCTCTCTCTCTCTCTCTCTCTCTCTCTCTCTCTCTCTCTCTCTCTCTCTCTCTCTCTCTCTCTCTCTCTCTCTCTCTCTACATGACGTACAAACACCTGGCCCTTCAAACTACCTGACAAAAAAGCACTCCAAACTGCTCACTTCTCTTGCTCCAACAGATAAAGCCATGCCAACCCCTGCAACCATTTAAAAAAAATCCCCCCTCCCGCCTAACACAAACCCCCAAGACAGCCCTATCCTATAGACGTCACCCTGGTCTAACTAACCCCTATCCTGGGTCCCTTCTTCCCCATGACATCCTCGCACATCACACCGCGAATACATCACGTCACGATGCAGCCAACGGCAGCTGCTGCTTCCGGGACCATATGCGCGATCAATGATAAAACAAAAAACGAAAAATAACTCGTCGATTTGGAAACATGTGGTGAATTCTACCTTGGGGTACAGGGTTTCTTCTGGTAGATATTTTTTATATGAATGAACTAAAATGCACAATGGAAAAGAAATTTACAACTTAATACACACACATATGTGTTCACATGTATGGGTGTGTACATCAACGTTAGACAATCTAGGCCCCGTCTCTCTCACCACTGGTCCTTTTACTACCACCATTTGGGCGGTAATAGTACAATACCGTCTGTCTGTCTATTTCTCCCTTCACAATTGTAGGCGTTTGAGAACAGAGATATAAATGTATTCATGTAAACATGCAAGAGGATAAATTAGTTTAATATCTACGTAGATAGAGTTTGCGTAGGCGTTTTCCTAAATAACTTGTTTTAAATGTTGATGCTTTTGGTTACCTTTCATGACAGTCAACTGTCTCTGTTTCTGAACAAGTTAAAGAAAATGTTACGCAGTGAGCATGTGGCATGCTTCTGTTACCTTTTTTTTTTTTGTACTCGTACGGTGTAAATCATGAAAAAGTGACATTTATAGGGTATCTAATGATTCTTACCTTAGGACGTTCTATATGTTTTTATGCACAAAACTGACTCATATTGTTCATCTAGATGATGATATACCAATAACAAGGCTTTCATAGCCATCCTCAAATGTTCCATTCATCTACTTTATTTCATCTGCTGTGCAAGGTATCAGGCTCTTTTGGACTTTATTACCATTTAAAAATAGATCCAGTTTATTGGAAGTCACTGTTATTCTTGTCATGTTTATTACCTTTCAATGGATTTTTTGACAAAAAAGATACTGCTTTAGAATTGCTTTAATAAAATTTTTTGGTGGGATTGGTAATGAAGCTCCAAACTTAATGAAATACGTAATCCTAGAAAGATAATTAGCAACAACTTTTTTGGTGAAAACAGTAGTTTCTTGAAGCAATATACATTAACTATACAAAATACATCCCACCGATATTTGCAATATACTGTAATGCAAGAGACGACCGCTATATTCTATTTGAAAGGTTTAAATGTCCTCATGAGTGGCAGAGGCAATTGACAGGACAATGCCCTAGACAGGATAATTCAATTGACCATACATACATATGACCAGGGAGGGCCAGGAATTGGTTGCTTATGACTCAGCAGGTACACCTGTAGTTCCCCCCCCCCCCCCCCAACACCTCATCCCTAGCCTACAATGATGGTGAGGTTGCAGATACTACAACAAACTATGAAGCTTGCGAGGTCTCGAATTCCCGTCCAATAGATTGTTAGGCAAGGATGTTTTCAATAGGTTACTACAACCGCTGTAATCATTCTTTTGAGATGATTTAAGACCATATCTATATATATATATATATATATATATATATATATATATATATATATATATATATATATATATATACATGAATATAAATATAAATTATACATATACATATATATTTGTGTATATATACATATATATATATATGTATATATATATATATATATGTATATATATATATATGTATATATATATATATATATATATATATATATATATATATATATATATATATATATATATATATATATATATATATTTATATATATCATCTACGCCCACTGACGCGAAGGAACTCGTTTAGATATCGCCAGTCGCCTCAA
>NC_090739.1:39494469-39496969 GCF_036898095.1 Palaemon carinicauda | reverse complement strand
GGAAATGACCAGTATCGCTCGCCTTCAACCTGCCGCAGACGGCTCTCCTCGTGAGATGAACCTACTTCGTGCCCTTTGGATACGCCGTTTACCCGAACCTGTACGCCCTGCCATACCCGATGTCGATAGTTTACCCATAAAGGACTTGATGACCAAAGCCGACGCCCTTATGGACAGCCACTTCAAGACCTCCATCAACGTCTCCACTCCTGACGAAGAGGATGCCTATTCAACGTCAACCGAAGCTGACATGAATGCCGTAGGACATACACGCCTACCCCGTGACGTGCCGAAGCAGCGACGAAGCCGCCCACCACCCACCAATCGCTCGCGCCCCAACGAACGACTTCTAGAGCCACGTACTACCTCCCATCCGCCGCAGTTTTGCTACTACCACTTCAGATTCGGGGCAACCGCGAAGAAATGTGCCAAGGAATGTCAGTGGCCAAAAAACGTGTAAGTAGGCCATCGCTTGTGGCGGTGGCCTCCCGTGTTTCTAATCTTTTCTTTTTACAGGATGCAGGAACGGGCGTGTGATTTTTGGTAGACACGGGGTGCTTGTCGTTCTCTTTTGCCAAAGAAACTCTTCAAGGCACAACGTAGTCTGTCTACATCTGCCGACGTCCGCTTGGTAGCTGCCAACGGATCTGCGATACCCACCTACGGTTACGAGAACCTCACATTATCGTTCGGAAATGGTAAATTCAATTGGAAGTTTCTCGTTGCTGACGTCACAATGCCAATCCTCGGTGCGGATTTCCTCTCTCATTTCCACCTTCTGGTCGATGTCGCCCACCGACGATTGGTCAACGCAGACTCGTACTTGTCGACACCTCTTCAACCCGCCCCCTCTAACCTCGCTCTCCACATCAGCGCACCCACGGATGCCTACGCCCACCTCCTCACGCTGTACCCGGAAGTTTTCCGTCCAGAACTTCGCCAAACGCCCACGGTTCCTGCCAAGCTCGGTATTTATCACCATATCAAGACAACGGGACCCCCAGTCTTTGCAAAATTCAGACGTCTGGAGCCGGAACGATTGGCAGCCGCCAAACAGACGTTCGTCGAAATGGAGGAAATGGGCCTTTGCCAAAAGGCCTCCAGCCCATGGTCGTCACCCTTACACATCGTTCTGAAGAAAAACGGCTCCCTCCGTCCGTGCGGGGATTACAGGCGCCTGAACATGCAAACAGAACCGGATCACTACCCCCTCCCAAACATTGCCGACGTGACCTCCTACCTGCACAAAGCAAAGGTTTTCTCTACGCTCGATCTCCTGAAGGGGTATTATCAGGTGCCTATGAACCCAGAAGACATCCCTAAGACTGCCATCACCACTCCGTTTGGTACATACACCTTCAATTACTCCTGTTTTGGCCTTCGTAATGCTGGGGCCACGTTTCAACGTCTCATGGATGGCATCTTAGGGGACCTCCATTTCTGTGTATGTTATGTGGATGACATACTTGTGTTCTCCTCAAAAGAGGAATACCTCCGTCACCTGCGCATCGTGCTCAACCGCCTGCAACAAAACGGCCTTGTAGTCCGGTACGACAAGTGTACCTTTGGCGCCAACGAAGTATTGTTCTTAGGGCACCGCATCACTCCTGAAGGTGTCCACCCCCTCCCTGAGAAGGTAGCAGCCGTTCAGAACTTCCCCGTGCCCTCGACCGTCAAAGCTCTGTAGGAATTCTTGGGCATGATCAACTATTATCACAGTTTTCTGCCAGCCATTGCCGCCACTCTTGCTCCCCTCTACGCCTCCCTCAAGGGCAAGCCAAAGGACCTGAAGTGGGGTTCCCTTCAAGAAGCAGCATTCTGCAATGCAAAGAAGGCCCTATCAACTGCTGCGGCTCTCACTTTTCCTATCCCACACGCCCCTCTCCTTCTCTCCACCGATGCCAGCGACGTCGCTATTGGTGCAGTACTCGAGCAGGTGGTCAAAGGCTCGCCCCGCCCATTGGCCTTCTTCAGCAGAAAACTGTCCAAGGCAGAATCGGGTTATTCTACCTTCGATCGAGAATTGCTGGCGGTGCACTTGGCTGTCCGTCACTTTCGCCATTTCTTAGAAGATACGCCCTTCGTCATTCGCACAGACCACATGCCTCTGGTGCACGCCTTCACTCGACAGTCTGACGCCTGGTCCGCCCGTCAACGCCGACATCTCTCCGCCGTGGCTGAATACAATTGCACCCTCCAATACGTCCCTGGGAAAATGAATCCCGTTGCCGATGCCCTGTCAAGAAACACGTTGGCTGCCATTCAACTGGGATTGGATTACAACGCCCTGGCTGAAGCCCAACGACAGTATCCAGAGTATTAAGCTTGTAGGACATCCTGCACGTCCCTCCGTTGGGAAGACTTTCCCCTCGAATACTCCAACACCACCCTCCTCTGTGACGTCAGTACTGGTAGACCGCGACCTTGGATTCCTGCTCCCATGCGCCGACAGGTGTTTGATTTCATCCACGGCCTTTCACATCCCTCGTGCCGTTCTACT
>NC_090739.1:39486969-39489469 GCF_036898095.1 Palaemon carinicauda | reverse complement strand
GACTATTGCAATATATCAAGAAAGATATGTAAAAGAGCAAACATTTCAATAGTATATGTATTTCTAAAGGAATACAAAATGTACACAGACAAAGCCAAAAAAAAACATTATTTTAACATATCTCTCTTTGCAAACGAAGTCCTCTCAGGAAAAAATAACTAATCTGTAATTACATATTGCATCATAAATACGTCCTTGTTACATACGCTTTTTTTTTTTTTTAGCCAAAGTTTACGTTATATCGAAATAGATACCAAAACCTTTCTATCCGTTTCAAACCGATAAATCCAAGTAAGCAAGTGATGATTTTTTCTCCCAGCCTTCCACCCTTCTAGTGGGAAGGAAGGAGCCCCCCCCCATTCCAGCGGGAAGGGGGAGCCCCACCCGGCCCGCGGGAAGGGGGGAGTCCCGCCCTGCCCGGGGGAAGGGGGAGCCCCGCCCTGCCAGCGGGGAGGGGGAGCCCCGCCCTGCCAGCGGGGAGGGGGAGCCCTGCCCTGCCAGCGGGCAGGGGGGAGCCTTGCCCTGCCCGCGGGAAGGGCAGAGCCCCGCCCTGCCAGTGGGGAGGGGGAGCCCCGTCCGGCCAGAGGGGAGGGGTGAGCTCCGCCCTGCCAGCGAGGAGAGGGGAGCCCCGCCCTGCCAGCGGGGAGGGGGGAGCCCGCCCTGCCAGCGTGAAGGGGGGATCCCAGCCCAACCAGCGGGAAGGGGGGAGCCCTGCCCTGTCAGCGGAAAGGGTGGAGCCCACCCTGCCAAGCAGGAGGGGGGGAGCCCTGCCCTTCCAGCGGGAAGGGGGGAGCCCCACCCTGCCAGCGGGAAGGGGGTAGCCCCGCCCTCCCAGCAGGAAGGGGAGAGCCGCGCCCTGCCAACGAGAAGGGGGGAGCCCCGCCCTGCCAGCGGAAAGGGGGGAGCCCCGCCCTGCCAGCGGGAAGGGGGGAGGCTTGCCCAGCCAGCAGGAAGGGGGGAGGCTCTCCCAGCCAGCGAGGAGGGGGGAGGGCCTCCCAGCCAGCGGGAGGGGGAGGCCCCCCAGCCAGCGGGAAGGGGGGAGGCCCGCCCTGGCTAGCGGGAAGTGGGCCGCCCCGCCGAGCCAACAATATAGAGTTCCTGTATCTAGCTTATTTTTAAAAAACATGAGGGCGTTTTGGAAATCTCTAACAGGCTCCAAAAAGTCTTCAATGTCTTGAAAGCTCCCCAAACTCCTTGTTTGTCTCCAATTTGTCTTTCGTCATTAATAGTAAAGTTGAATGCTTTCCTGTCAGAGCTCCAAAAGGAGAAATATGGAATACCTGTGCAATCCCAAATTGGCTTCAAATTGTCATTCGTCTCAAGCATAAATGTTAGAAAAGTTAAAAAGGTCGTTTTGATTGTTTATTGACCAACCAAAATTTGCAAGCTTTTACCACCGACTCACCATGAGGCTATTAAAAAGGAAACAAGATTCCAGTTTTACAGAAAATGCTTTGGGGAAAGTTAACAGAATTGTTAAGTGTGACTTTGAAAGAAAACCAAAATACTTCGTCATAAATGGATCAACGACAAGTGGAATCATGAAGGCAGTCATGAAAAGCAAAACAAGAATCTTGAAGACTAATAACTGATTTATTTGAAAGGATTCGGATAGAAAATACAGGAAGAAGAGGGAGACAAGAAGGAGAACGGGAGAGAAGAAATAAAGAATCCGAAAAGGAGAACTAGTTATTATTTGTTGATCGTTTTACGGTATGTTGGATTTGAACGGAGAAATGTTGAATATCCAAAAATAAAGATTGTGCAGAATAAGGCGGAAACTGCACAGAAGTAGAGAATATTGAAGGACCAGAGAAAGATCTAAAATTCTTCAATCTGAAATATTTTGTTTTCTCTCTAAAAAGGGAAGGGCTTATAAGGAGAGGCACTCCAATTGGACGTCTTCCTTTTGGAAATCGCTAAAAGGCTCCAAATCCGAAATAGTCTTCAAAATTCTCCCAACTCGTTCGACTTCAATTTGTCTTCCGTCATCAATAGGAAAGTTGAATGCTTTCCTGTGAGACCTCCAAAAGATTCTTAGTCTCTCTGTTAGCAGGTATATGGAATACCGGTGCATTCTAAAATCGGCTTCAAATTGTCATTCGTCTTGAGCAGGATTGTTATAAAAGGTATAAAGATTGTTTTAATCGTTTTATTGATCAACCCAAATTTGCAAGATTTTATCACCGACTTGCCTCTGAGGCCATTAAAAAGGAAAAAAGATTTGGGTGATGCAGAAAATGCTTTGGTGAAAGTTAAGAGAATTATTGAGTCTGCGGCTTTGGAAGAAAACCAAAATACAAAAGGGAATCAACGACAAGCGGAATCAGGAAGGCAGTTATGAAAAGCTAAACAAGAATCTTCAATACTAATAATGGATTTATTTGAAAGGATTCGGGCAGAAAATACAGGAGGAAGAGGGACACAGGAAGGAGAACGGGAGAGAAGAAATAAAGAATCCGAAAAGGAGAACTAGTCATTATTTGCTGATCACTTTACG
>NC_090739.1:39474469-39481969 GCF_036898095.1 Palaemon carinicauda | reverse complement strand
ACTGTGGATGACTTGCCTTAATCTTACATCCAATATCAGTGGGGCTTACTCATTAGCAGCACATACTGCATGTATTATACTGTTTGTACTGACCGTTCTTTGTCCTTAGGGAACCTGTGAAATACCAAATGAGGATCGGTTTCTTTTTATTTATGGCATACAACACACTTGTGTGACTTTACTGTCGACGCCATGATTTCGTTTGAGTCCACTGTCAAATTCTGAATATAAACAAACAGACGACAAACGAAGTATACCTACAACGCCATCTGAAATCGGAGCAACCAACTATTGTGTTCCCTTTGGAGTTGCCAACTAGCGTATTAACATTCTATTTTGAGCCTTCCTATCTTCCTTCAGTATATAGTCTTTGGTCCTTTACTGTCTTTGGTTCGCTAAGGTTGGAGAAGGCTCCGCCCATTTCGTAAAAGTAGTAAGAAGAGCAACACCTTGTCTGTTTTGTCATGGGAACACTAGAGACATCTGACGAAAGATTTCCCCCGAATGTCGGCGTTCTTTTGATTTTAACTTTCAGGATAACCCCCTCTCCAGGATATGACTGCTCTCCCCCACCCTCCTTTGAGTGTGACAATATAATCAGCCGTTACTAAGTCACTGAAGGACAAAGGCTTCAGACATGTACTTCCACTCTCGCCTGTTTATGGTCTTTCTATGCAAATTTGTATCCACAAATTTTCTTGGTTCGTCAATCCATCGTCTTCTTTTCCTTCCCCTTCTTTTGCAATCAGTAGGAACCCATTATGTTTTTCTTAATATCCATCTATCATCTGTCATCCTACTTATATGTTCTGTCCCTATCTTGTCTTAATCCCATTTTTATGCTTTCCTTAGCTCTTTGAGTTGTAATTAGTTTATATTCTAAGGTTTCAGTAAGACTTCAAGTTTCTGATGCATAAGTTAATAGTGGTAGGACCATCTGATTAAATATTTTTCTTTTCAGAGAAAGTGGCATTTTACTTTTAATAATCTCGTTTTGGTTGCCAATACTTGTTTTAATTTCGGTCCCATGTCCACGGGCAATACTTATTGTTTGTCCTATGTGTTTGTGTGTGTGTGTGTGTGTGTGTGTGTGTATATATATATATATATATATATATATATATATATATATATATATATATATATATATATATATATATATATATATATATATATACTGTACGTGTGTATGAATGTATTTGTTATACACCATTTTAGGCTATCTCACCAGATTGTTAAGGGTTATGTTACGAGCCGTAAGCCATTTTCTCGATCCTAGCATATAGCAGTATCCAATTACAGCAAGGCAGACCTATGAATAATAGCCCGGTATCGAAAGCGGTCCGAGATATAAGCAAGCTGTGCACAGAACCATTCCATCACATCACCCCACAGGGGTGGTAGGAGAGTGCTTTAGTAAATTATATCAATCCTGATTACGATTTGGATTCTCGTCCATATATATATCATCTCCTACGGTTAGATTTCGCCAGTCGTCTCTATCTTGAATTTTCAAATCAATAGTTCATCATTCATCAACTCCTACTTCACGCTTCATAGTCTTCAGCCATGTAGGCTTGTATCTTCCAACTTTTCTATCACCTTGTGGAGCCCAGTTAAAAGTGAACTAATCTCTCTTGGGGAGTGCAAAAAGCATGCCCAAACTATCTCCATCTACCCCTCACCATGATCTCATCCACATATGGCACTTTTAATCCTGTCCTGTCGTTTAACCCCAAATATTTTTCTGGGGGCTGTGTTCTCAAATCACAAAATTTGTTGATATTGTTTCATTGGCATACAATGACTCATGTCCATACAATAATACCAATCTCACTAAACTGATATATAGCCTGATTTTTTTTAATGTAATATCAGGCGATTTGATTTACAAATTTTACTGAACCTAGCCATTGTCTGATTTGTTTTTTCAATCTTTCATTAAACTCAAATTCTAAAGATCCTTTACTAGATATCGAAGTTTCTAAATATTCAAATGATTCCACCTCATTAATCCTTTCTCCTTCCAATAATATTTCATCTTCCACTGCATATTCCGTTCTCATCATTTCTGTCTTTCTTCTATTTATCTTGAGTCCAACCTCGTGTGATATTTCACGCATTCTAGTAAGCAGGTTTTGCAAGTCCTGTGGTGATCTGCTAATAAGGAAAGTGTCATCAGTATACTCTAGGTCAGCTAATTTTCTGTTCCCAATCCAGTTTAATCCTTCTGCAATATCCCTGATTGTTCTATGTATTATAAAATCCATGAGGAGGATAAACAACACAGGTAACAACACATTCCTTTGGAGTACTCCGCTGTTCAATGGTAATTCATTTGAAAGGATTCCACCAGCATTATCTTTGCACTTGCTATGCTCATGAACAGACTTAATAAAATTTAAATATTAAAAAGGAATTTCATTATAACGCAGGACTTTCCACAAAACTGGCCAGTGCACACTATCAAAGGCTTTTTCATATTCCACGAATGCCATCAAAAGTGGATTTCTATATTCTATAATTGCTTTACAACATGTCTCAAATGAAAAAATTTGTCATTACAATTTATACCTTTTTCAAATCCAACTTGTTCATCTCTCAGCTTTTCAACAATCTTTCTCTCCAATCTCTTCACAATAAGGATACTATATATTTTCATGACAGCTGACAAAAGTGGGATGCGTCTGCAAATATCATAATCAGTCAGATCTTTTTTTGTCATTTTTCATCAAAACTCGTAGCTTACATTCAACAGGTTTTGCCTCTTCACGCCACATTCTACAAAATATTCTTGAAGGTATTCTGGGAGTCACTTCATTTTTGGCCAATATTATCTCAGCAGTAATTCCATCGTATTCAGGGGCTTTCCATCTCCTGAGTTTTTTTTTTCGAAGATAGCTTCGAATTCAAACACAGTGAATTCATTCATGGGCACATCAAGGTCTTCCTTAGCTTTAGGGTTTTCAATGAAATTATTCCCCTCATATCTCCTATTCATGACCTCACTATAGTGTCCCATCCAACGTTGCCTTTCGCCATCTTTTGTTGTTATAAATGATCCATCTCTCTTTTTGATGGGTTCATGCTTCTTCTTCTTTGCCCCCGTAGGAATTTCATTAATAATTCTATGTGCAACTTTTACACTATAGCAACTCCCTGAGTTCATAGCTATGATAGCCTCATCTGCTTTCCTATCTAAATATTCTTTCCATTTATTCTTGGCTTTTCTTTTGCCTTGATATCAATATTGGAATACTTAGCATGCTCTACCTTATAATTTTCATTATATATATATATATATATATATATATATATATATATATATATATATATATATATATATATATATATATATATATTTATATATACATATATAGAGTATATATATAAATATATATGCATACATATATATATATAAATATATATATACATATATATACATATATATATATATATACACATATATACAGTATATATATGCTGCATATATATATATATATATAAATATACCTCATATATTCATCTGCTTTCCTATCTAAATATTCTCCCCAGTCATTCCTGGCTTTCTTTTGACTTCACTATCAATGCTGGAATACTTAGCATGCTCCATCTTCTAATTTTCATTATATATATACATATATATATGTATATATACATATATATATACTGCATATATATACAGTTTATATACATACATACATACATATATATATATATATATATATATATATATATATATATATATATATATATATACAGTGCTAGGCGGTATATCCTAGCAATCCATGCTTGTCAATGGTTATACTCGTATAAGTGGATGAGCAACCTGAGATAGTGATGAAAGCTTTGGGTGTGGAGGAAATGCCACCCTAAATCTTGATGAAGTTACTGGCAGCAAGGTGACGGATTGGGTTTAAGGCGATAGATAAATTGTCTGTTTGCCTTTTACTCCTAATGCCTGGTGGTTGTCATACTAAAATTAGTATGGACCGGCAGGGGTTACTTGTCTTAGTTAGATATCCACTGCGCATCACAGGGAACTGGTTATTCTTTGAGGTATCTAGCCAATGAATCCTCCATGGATTTAGTCAGTCAATGGAAAGAGAAGATGACAGAATGGTCCCCAGTCCATGGCGTAGCGGGGTGCTAAGAATCTCCTGGTATATAAATACTAAAAAAAAAAAAAAAAAAATAAAGGTTCTGGTAATTGGAATGTTAGAACCATGAATCAGATTGGGAAGTTATAGCAAGTGAATTTATGAAATATAGTTTGGATATCTTGGCCATAAATTAAAGAAATTGTAAGGGGATTGGTAAGAGCAGGAAAGGCATTAACCGAGTAGAGAGCTGTAAATAATAGATTGTTACTAGACATTAACCAAGTAGAGACCTGTAAATAGTTTGATTAATACTAGCAAAGTTCAAATCAAAGCACTGCAATATGAGTTTAATAATACCCCTGAAGAAAGGAAAGATTAATACTATGAAGAACTGCTGAGTGTAATAGATCAGATCCCAGAGAGAGATATGAAAATTATGATTGGTGACTTCAATGCCAAAGTTGAAAGGAATAATCAAGGGAGAGAGAATGTGATGGGTGTCGAGGGTCTTGGCGAAGTTGCAAATGAAAATGGAGCACATTTCATAAGTTTCTGTTCGACAAACAAGCTTGTCATTAGAGGTACTCTTTTTCAGCACAAGGACATCCACAAATATACATGGACTTCACCATGTGGCAATTACAAACATCAGATAGATCATATTGCTATTAATAAAGAGAGAAGGAGTACTCTGGGAAATGTAAGAAGCTATAGAGGTGTAGATATTGGTAGTGATACTCATTGCCACACTGAAATTAGATAGAATACCTAGGTTTGATACAACTAAGCTTTTAGAAGAAGCATACGGAGAAACATTTACAATTGAATGTAGGAATCGATTTGCAGTCTTAGAGACTTTACGAGACGAAGAGCAGACAAATAATGAAGAATGGTGTCATATAACTAAGAACAAATATTCAGTTGGTAGTGAAGTCTTGGGACATGCAGTTATAAGGACAAAACCATGGATATCAAATGATACTTGGGATACTATAAAAAAAAGACAAGGAAAGAAATTAATTGTTGAAAGTTTTCGAGGAAGTAATGAAAATTACAGGGTAGAGCATGCTAAGTATTCCAGTATTGATAGTGAAGTCAAAAGAAAAGCCAGGAATGACTGGAGAGAATATCTAGACAGTAAAGCAGATGAGGCAGACAAAACTATGAATTCAGGCAGTGGCTATGGCGTAAGAATCACCGGGGGCAAAGAAGAAGAAGCATATACCAATCAAAACGAGGGATGGATCTGTTATAACAGCAGAAGTTGAAGAAAGACATTATCGGATGGAACAATTTAGTGAGGTTTTGAATAGGAGATAAGAAGGAATAATTTGATTGATATACCTGAAGCTAATGAAGACATTGATGTGCCCATGAATGAATTCAGTGTGTTTGAAGTCGAAGCTATCCTAAAAAACTCAAGAGATGGAAAGCCTCTGGATACGATGAAATAACTGCTTTTAAGATTATTTTATAGAATGAATGGGGCACGAAGAGGCAAAACCTGATGAATGGGAGACAGGAGTGTTGGTGAAAAAAAAAAAAAAAAAAAAAAAAAAAAAAATAAAAAAAAAGATAAAAAAAAGAGACCTGACTGATTGCAATAATTACATATGCATAACACATACGTCAGTTGTTATAATAATATATAGTATGCTTATTCTAAAGAGACTCGAGAAAAGGATTGATGAGAAGCTAAGATATGAACAAGCAGGATTTAGAAAAGCTAGAAATTGCACTGACCTAATTTTTATTTTGAGACATGTTGTAAAGCAATGTGTAGAATATAGAAATACTCTTTTGATGGCCTTTGCAGACTATTAAAAAGCCTTTGATAGTGTGCACAGGCCAATTTTGTGGAGAGTCTTGCGTTATTATGGAATTCTTCATAAATATATGAATTTGATTAAGTTTGTTCATGAGCATAGCAAGTGCAAAGTTAATGTTAATGGAGTCATATGAAATGAATTTCCAGTGAACCGCGGAGTACTCCAAGGGAATGTCTTGTCAATTATGATGTTCAACCTTCTCATGGATTTTGTAATGTGTAGAACAGTCGGATATGGTGGAGAAGGATTGGACTGGATTGGTAATAGGAATTTAGCAGACCTAAAGTATGCTGATGATGCTGTCCTTGTTAGAAGAACACCACAGGATTTGCAATGCTTCCTTACCAGAATGCATGAAATGTCACACGAATTTGGGCTGAAGATAAATAGAAGAAAGACAGAGATGATGAGAACGGAGTATGCAATGGAAGATGAAATATCATTCGAAGGAGAAAGGATTAATGAGGTAGAATCATTTAAGTACTTAGTAACTATGATCTCCAATACAGGGTCTTTAGAATCACAAGTTTAGTGAGATTGAAAAAAGTAAATCAAACAATGGCTAGGTTAACTAAAATTTGGAAATCAAATCGCCTGAAATTACATATAAAAATCAGACTATATATCAGTTTAGTGACATCGGTGTTACTCTATGGACATGAGTGATGGTATGACAATGAAACAATTTCCAATAGATTAAGTAAATTTGAGAACACAGCCCTAAGAAGGATATTGGCAGGACAGGATTAAAAATGAAACTATAAGAGATATTACTCGAGTGCCATATGTGGATGAGATCCTGATGACGGGTAGAGGGAGATAGTTTGGACATGCTCTTTGTACTTCCTAAGAGAGATTAGTTCACCAAACTTTTGAATTGGGCTCTACAAGGCACTAGAAGAGTTGGGAGACCCAGGCCTACATGGCTGAGGATTATGAAGCGCGAAGTAGGAGATGATGAATGGAGAAGTATTGAATGTAAAGCTCAAGATAGAGACGACTGGCGAAATTAACCGAGTCCCTATGCGTCAATAGGCGTAGGAGGAGATGATGATGATGATATATATGAATATATATATATATATATATATATATATATATATATATATATATATATATATATATATATGTGTGTGTGTGTGTGTGTGTGTGTGTGTGTGTGTGTATCTGTGCGTGCATGTTCTGTGTGTGTGTAATGAATGACATTTCTGCTCGTAGAAATGTTTATATTTACAGAGAAAGGCGATTGAAAACGGAAACTTCAACATATTGGACTGAATTTAGTATAATCAATCGAGCTCTCGGGAAACCTTTCCCATCATTACAGCTAAAACATGAAAACGAGCACAAATTAATAGACACTAATCTGTTAAATAAGCAAAATTTATTTTATTACACAAGAATCCTAACACGTACATTGAATTAAGATATATTACAATATTACTAAGACAAAAAATACAGAAACGATAATCAAAACAAATACATATTGTCACAGATGGTAAATTACTTCATTATCATTAATCTTATTATTAGCTAAGCTACAACCCTAGTTGGAAAAGCAATATTCT
>NC_090739.1:39446969-39469469 GCF_036898095.1 Palaemon carinicauda | reverse complement strand
TATATATATATATATATATATATATATATATATTTACATATATATATATATATATATATATATATATATATATATATATATATATATATATATATATAGATATATATACACATATATATCGACACTTTTCTTGTGTGTGGATAATAAATATGCAAAGACATTACTCACGTCCATAGTATTGTGGAAACGTAATTGGTGAAACACGCTTTTATATATCCGTGAAAAATGTTACCTCATAGTCTTATATATCTTTTGATAGCCGTGGTATTTCATCCCTCCGAAATAAGACCATCAGTGCAGCCTCTGAATAAGGATAAAGACTCCAAGGACGGCCTTGTGACTGGGCAAATTCTCTGCTCCCGCCAGCATGATGCATGTCCGGTGGCCAGATTTTTCCATAGCAATCATTGACTGGTGAGCCAGAAGACGTCAGCCCGTCCAAAATATTACCGGCCATTCTCATCTCCTTTTGTTACTTTGTGGTTTATTGTATGTAAAAATTGCTTTGACGAAGAATGGACGCCCCTTTCAATAGCACTATGTCACTCGGCACGACGCTGCAATTGTTATCATTTCGTCTGGACTAGACCGAATAGCCTGCCGCAGAATATGAGGTGATGCTTTCAATAAGAACAGTGGAAGGAGAAGAGGGAGTAGGTGGGATGAGGGAAGGATATGCAAGAGGCAAGAACAAGAACCAGAGGAGTGGAAAGAAAGAGCAATAGAAAGCCTTCATTGTTGGAGGAGGTTAGATATTATTCAATAACCCGACATTTTTTTTCCGGGAACATTGACCTAGATCTCTTTTATATGAATAGAATTGCTACTATCTTCAATAATATTGATGCATCTCATTCCTATTTTCCATCCTTTTCCTTTTGCCGTCCCTCAAAACCGCAATCTGTGTTCATGTACAGTTTCTTATTGACTACGGGTGGCAAGACAAATGCTACCTATGCATTTTATTAATATAACCGCCAAAGGTTTATCCTAAAATTATGCATCGATATTATAGGTCACTTTGATCTATATATAAAAAGTCTGCATCCCTGAAATCTTAGATGAAACCATGATAAAATGAAAACACGTCAATAAACGCTCATCTCACATTTTCACATTATTTTTCAATTCATAAATTTGTTTTAATGCTTAATAATCAACTACGGATAGGCCTACGTCGCAAATCAATCTAGGACGCCGAACTCTGCAAAACCGATGAAGATCACTATAATCATTAAGTAAAAAGAAAAAAGAAAAGAAAAAGGTGATGACCTTTACTTAATTCTCCAAAACCCCTTTTTCCTCATCGATTTACTTGTCACCCCTCTGCCAACCTCTGCAGCCATAATAATAATAATAATAATAATAATAATAATAATAATAATAATAATAATAATAATAATAATAATAATAATAATAATAATCATCATCATTATCATTATGATAATAATTTACATGTCTAATGTCAGAAAAAGGATGATTCCAGTCTACCGCAACATATTACACAAATTGTATGAAATTTATACGAAAATATAAAATATTTCTTAAAACGATTATACAAGATAGATCCTATTCAAATGTGTTCAATTTTTATGCTAATGTTATTTCAACACAAGAGATTTATTGCAACGTAATTTCCCTTGAATTCGCTTCTGTGGTTTAGTGGTTAATGACTTCGGTTCACCAGCAAGAGACCAGAAATTGATCCCACCTTTTGAGAAACGATTGGACCGGTTTCATGAGGAAGAGTCTATTCAGTCCATGTTTGTCAAAGTGGTCGTGTGTCGCACTCCCGGTAATGAATATTGGCCAAGCAATATTTGTGTGTGTGTATATATAAATAAATAAATAAATATATATATATATATATATATATATATATACATACATATATATATATATATATATAAATAGATACATATATATATATATATAAATAAATACATATACATATATATAGAATTTATATATATATATATATATATATATATATATATATACATATATATATATATATATATATATATATATATATATATATATATGTGTGTGTGTGTACACTCATAGGTATATAAGTGTATATAAACTGTTATTATTATTATTACTATTATTATTAGCCAAGCTACAACCCTAGTTGGAAAAGCAAGATGCTATAAGCCCAAGGGCTCCAACAGGGAAAAATAGCTCAGTGAGGAAAGGAAATAAGGAAATAAATAAGCGATGAGAAAAAATTAACAAATTATTCTAAACAGATATGTTATATATAAACTATAAAAAGACTTATGTCAGCCTGTTCAACATAAAAACTTTGCTGCAATTTTGAGCTTTTGAAGTTCTACTGATTCAACTACCCAATTAGGAAGATCATCCCACAACTTGGTCACAGCTTGAATAAAACTTCTAGAATACTGTGTACTATTGAGCTTCATGATGGAGAAGGCCTAGCTATTAGAATTAACTGCATACCTAGTATTACGAACAGGATGGAACTGTCCAGGAGGATCTGAATGTAAAGGATGGTAAGAATTGTGAAAAATCTTATAAGCATATATATATATATATATATATATATATATATATATATATATATATACATATATATATATATATATATATATATATATATATATATATATGTATATATATATATATATATACAGAGAGAGAGAGAGAGAGAGAGAGAGAGAGAGAGAGAGAGAGAGAGAGAGAGAGAGAGAGAGAGAGCTAAGGAAATTAGGGAGGCCCTTCTCATTTTGGGCAAGAAAAATGAATTATCAAAGTCATTAGGAATATATCTTTAAAGTTACTTCTTTGGCCCTTCAGTGATGACTCGAGATTATTGGCAACCTTCGAGTGATTTCAATGGAGTTGTCCTAACAAACTTAGTAAAAGATTGAAAAGAATATGGTGCCTAATCTAGAGAGCGAAGGACCTGAAGCATATTATCAATTTTAATCCATCCTAGAAGAGAAATAATGGCTCTAATTTACCTACTTATCAAGGTCTGAAACAAATGGAAAAAAAAAATGGCTTGGTTACATTACGCAAGATTTTGTATTGAGAGTGCAAGTGATTCAAAGTTCTGTGATTTAATTGTCAGTGAATTGGAACTTTGAGGCAATATGCATAATCTTTTTGACAAAATATCTATCGCATTTTCGAAGGTGCACTCATAACAGCTACAGAGCCCATGTTCATTATACCAAATGAGCAATAAATAAATTCTATTACTCTTTGGGAGACAGTGTCATAAGTCTCTTTTCGCATTCCAGACATGATTTGTCAAAGATGAGTATAATTACCCTAACAAGAAAGCACAACAACAATAATAATAATAATAATAATAATAATAATAATAATAATAATAATAATAATAATAATAATAAGAAGAAGAAGAAGAAGAAGAAGAAGATGGGTGGTCTTTCGACTTCATGACAATCTACAAATAACTTTTCTGAGCAATACCACGAACAAACAAGTACAAAAACAAATATCAGAATAACCAAGATCCTAAAACAATTAGAATAATCATTTCCTTGGCATATGTAATGGTAGTATAAAAGAGCATGTACATAATAGATAGTTTATCAATATGGATTAACGATCTTCTTTATGTGACAATACAGTAGTTTCAAGTGGCCGAATTCCTAAACGCTCATTGTCTCATGATTTTTCAAATACCATGGATCATCAAGATATGGGTTTTGTCGTAGCATTCCAGATGGTACGATACCTCACCCTGGACTTCGATTAGCATCATATGGCTTCTGTATTAGAATATATATGGCTTCTGATATCATTAACCATGAAATAGGGATTTTCCGGGAATAGCGTCTGTACTTCTACGCCGCTACGAGCTTCAAAGAACTAGGGCATAAAGAGAAAGAGAGAAAGAAAAAAATTGCCAGTAAATTTTGAATACCGAGTAATGAGAACGATAGATTTCATTTTTAAATCATTATTATGTTCACCTTTTTGTATCGATCACAGGGCACTACTCTTTTAATACAACATTTCAAACTCTTTTTCTAGCATCTGTTGGTAGTACTCTCTCAACTGGTATGTTTAATGTCAACCCAGACTAAGTACACTACTGACTATCTATTCCAGATGCGTATTAAATATAACAATCTTTCCTTTTTGCATCATGTGTGATCAAGAGTGGGAGACCATAGAAGAAGATTGGGCCAAAAGTACTGGCTTATTCCTAAGGCCAATAATCATATTAACAAAGCAACAAATGTCTCGAAACAATGAAATTAATAGATTATTAGTATTTTCTTCAGCACATTTGTAAACTATTCTCCCTGGAGTCGAATTTCACAAAACTAAGTAACACATCATGAATTTAAGATTAGAACGACTGAATCAAGATTAATTTGACGATTTAAATAATAAGCCTGTCTAGTTCAATATCCCCTGTATATAAAAAGAAGTTATACTTATATTACCTACTTATTTCCTCCCAATACCAGGAAGGCCATGCAGTTATTGCATGTGTGAGTTTGCGCATGAAAACATTAGAAAAAACTCACCCCCCAAAAATATGACTATAACATCACTTCTTAATTACCTTGCAACGCAGCATACCATACCACAGTGGAAGTCAGGCGGACAACTGTCGGCTTCCTGAACATAATAGATCTATTGTGGTAGTTAGTGGACATAGCCCACTGTGGTCTTAATTATTCTAATTCCCAATTAACCTTGAACACA
The DNA here is from genome assembly GCF_036898095.1 of Palaemon carinicauda. Classification (NCBI taxonomy): domain Eukaryota; kingdom Metazoa; phylum Arthropoda; class Malacostraca; order Decapoda; family Palaemonidae; genus Palaemon; species Palaemon carinicauda. The sequence goes on along the minus strand of NC_090739.1, from coordinate 39,464,753 downwards.
GAAATGCATATGTAGATGGAGAAATCATTACCATCATCAAAGGGCGAATCCATAGAGTATTAATTACTCCATTCTATTGAAACAAAGGTATGGATACGTATGCTCTCTCTCTCTCTCTCTCTCTCTCTCTCTACTCTCTCTCTCTCTCTCTCTCTCTCTCTCTCTCTCTCTCTCTCTCTCTCTCTCTCTCTCTCTCTCTCAGTGTGAGGCAGGTTAACAGAGCAATTGTGCATTTCATGAGAAAAACTTAAATCTTTCAGGATTTAACTTCCCTACCATAAAGCTTATTCCACATACTTCACTAGAATTTTAATGACCTTAAAGTTAATGGTACTGTTATTGTGATATTTATGGAAATTATATCAATTCAATTTGAATGAAAGAGAATATATCCTAAAACTTGTAAGGACTTTTATGAAAACCTTAAACTGATAGGATGACTTTTGGTGATTTGATTCTAATAATTAAATTGAATAATATTCTTGTGTAGATTTCACTGGATAAACGGATCTCAGAAGCATTTGTACCAGAATCTTCAAGTCCAATATCGATATAATAAATATTTTTTTTTCTAGTTAATAAATGTATTTGTCTGTTTCCAATCATTAAATGATTGAATATATTATATGTTCCATACCTTTTACTCCAAGTCTGCTAATAATACGATTTATCGCAATCTTCACTCCAAACTCGAATAATCTGATTTTTTTATCTGAATCATATTCGAAATAATGCAAGTATGTATTTTTCATGTAATAAAAAGATCTCAAATATATATGTTACATTATAGTTGTGAGATAGGACACTACAAATGTTACCTATTTATTTGCATAAAACAGTGAGACTGATAATGACTGTAAAACTACGTATGTTGAATTAGAGGGCGTAGTGTACTTGAAGGTATTCGATTAATGTGTTGATGTTGCGATCATGCTGATATAATGCCAAGTAGAATCGTTGCTTTTTAAAATGTTATTGAAATCTTGAGCTATAAGTTTGACTTATCTGATACTAATATACTAAGCGTTAGATTCTTGTAAATACAACAACTCTTCCTCATCTCAACCAGTCAATACTTTCTACAACTTCGTGGGAGCGTTATTCCGCTTATCAGACTGACACTGTTGAAGCCCTGCAATGTCCAGTTAAATCCCTCAAGAAATAAGTTGATGCTAAATTTATTTCATCATAGCTTGGAACGTGCAACTCCTCTTCCCCTTTTTACGAGTATACGTTCCATCACATGTAACATTGGTCTGTTTTAATTAGTCTGGGAAGTGTGTTTTATTTGACCATTTCTCGTAAAGTTCCTAAGACATCAAAACAATATGCTTGAACTTTGTTTACACAATATAAACCGCAATCCTAATACTACATAAACATAAAGGCACTGATTGTACTGGGTCATTCATCAAGCAAGTCAGTTGCTTTTCTGGCACTAGCATATTCCAGTGTTTCACCAATATCATGAAGTACCAAGCAATCTATTGTCTTTGCAGTCTCGCTGTGGAGATGGCCAAAGAGGAGAAGTATGAATAGCTGGATGTATCAATGGCTGCTACCAAGAATATGCATCTGCACAAATGTGACTGAACGTAAGGGTCTGCAAATTCTTCTAATAAGCAACAAACAATGAAGGCTCCTTTACATGTCAGTGCCTTTTAGCCTCTTATTTGTTGACAGTGTACAATCTGTGCCAATGATATGCAGTACTACTGTATGGATGTGGCAAAAACTGTTACTATGCATCTAAACTTTATCATAGTTTCTGCTTACACAGTTTCACCTTACACAGTGCATTACACTGTGTAAGGTGAAATGGCGCTTTTATTCAGTTGGAAAGGCAAAAAGATAGCATGAAATACTTAGTCAGCTTTCAGTGAAGATGACTAGGCTTTTTAAGAGCAAGCATTATATAAAATACTAGAAAGGTACTAATTAGGTCCGGCAATATTTATGACATAAAATAAGGTTGTACCTGTGAACAAATGTCTGGTAGCTATATTTACCCAATCTTTCGAGGGTAAATAGGAACACCAGAAATGTATCAGTCATATAAAGATTAACTAAACCTTACAATGTTTGGGGCAAATATTTTACTACACTGTATTGGGAAAGTAAATTTGGCTTAAACACACCACCTTCGATGCCAGGCAATGATGCACTGTTAAAATAACAGCAATTTTAATCGGAAAATCTCCGTAAAATACACTATTCTAAGCCATATTTCAGTAAAATACAGGCGACCTTAACTTTACCATACTTTTTTATCATATTTTACGGGTTGGTGACCATAATATCACTCCTTTACGTCAATATATCCGTTTTTAAAACGTTAAATGCATGGCAACATTTATTCCAGGATTCTTACCGTTTTTCGGCAAATCTTTAAGTGTACGCAAAAGATATCATAGCTGGAGACAGTTTTTCCTCTCTTGTGTTATGAAGTACAGAAGCCTCATCACAGAATTTCATCGTTGCTGAAGTAATGAAATAATTTAGTTCCCTAAAAACATATAAATAAAAGAACTATATATCATCGAGTTGATATATAAGCACGTTTCATTTACAGAAAACGATTGATTGATTGATTGATTGATTTAAGGTTTTCAGGCATCCTGACTACAGAAAACGAACTCTCGAAAATTTCAATTAAGTTCAGATTATATTCACCGATAATTAATTTTCTTTAGAATTAAGCAGATCCTCAGGTCTAAAATTAGTTCAGAAAAAAAAAGATAAACGGGACACCATGCTAACATATTTTCATTGTCATTGGATGTCGCTCTTTCAGGAATTCATAACCTTCAACTCTTTGAGTAGAATTTTATATTTCCAGAGTTATATCATGGACCCTCTCTTTCTGTAATAACTAATTCTTTCATAAAAAAACTGGATACCTCAAGTTCTTTCGATCAATTATTTAAAATATGTAAACGAAAAATCCATACCTGACATGGAAATATTCTCCGTTTTTTAGGGTATAAGGTTGTTCTGTCTTTCAACGAATCTATGTGGAAAAAATTTCTATTATAATAATAATGATGATGATGATAATAATAATAATAATAATAATAATAATAATAATAATATTATTAATAATGATAATAAAGAATATCTGCAATTAGAGATGTGCCACGGATGTTTTATTAAAATTATTGCAAAACGGGATTTCTGATACAGATGTAAAAAAATGTAAAAGTCTTATATCGTATTTTTCTGGAAATACATTTAACAAATAAAAATGATAAAGACGACCATAAAACAATTTAATTTTGACTAACGATTTTTTGTTTTTGTATCAAGTGTTCATGAAATTCATGAGTTATGAAGAATTTGAGCGTGAAGAGAAAAGTTTGCATTTTATATATACTTCGTGCTATTGAAATTGCATTGCATTAATTCTCAACTATTTTCCACTGTACAAAGATAAACACTAATCTTCGGTAGCATTCGATATAAAAATAATTTGTGACGGAAAAAAAAGTATTATGAAATTGTTCCTAAACTCCACTTGAATCCCCTTAAGATCAGGCGTCTTAATTTTAAAGATGGATTCAGTCTGATATGAAAGATTTTTTCGATATCTTAACCACATACAATATGCCATTCAAAAGTTAGCTTTTAGAAACTAAAAACAAATGTAATCATTAAATATATAAATCGGTAGTATAATCGGTTACATGTAAATATCGTTAGAGTTGATCCGGCGATAGTCATATCTCTCTCTCTCTCTCTCTCTCTCTCTCTCTCTCTCTCTCTCTCTCTCTCTCTCTCTCTCTCTCTCTCTTAGTTCTCCTTTCTAAAGCTTAGCGTTAACATGAAAAATGGAAATTCCCATCTGATATCAGAATTAGTGTTCGAAAATGCAGGAAAAAAAATGCATGTAATTCACGTGAGAAAAGGTAATTCAGTTGCAATTTGATGTACCAAAATGCAACAAAACAACCAAAATTTTAATATTCATGGGGAATTAATGACACTTTTGTGATTACTAATCCTTTAATGCCTTCAAAAACATGTAGTGGTCAAGGGGGATTTGCATTTATTTGAAATTTACCACTCTTTAACCGTCGGCATAGGCCGCACATTATATGACGGGGGAAGGCTATGAAAGTAGCTTTGATGGGCTCATTGTCATTCCGGCCTTGAAGTACAATGGTGCTTTTGTGCAACTGCTGCCTGTTCGATGCTTTCCACAACACTATTATGCCTTTATGACTCTTATCACTTTCATAATTATCTTCAACGTCATCGTAATCAACATCAGTATGTTTATCGTTATTGACTTTTATTTAAGTGATTGTGTCTTGATACTAAAGAAATATATTGGCCTTATCTAGCTAATCTGTTTTTTATTAGAAATTATTTATCGAATGGAAAGTTATTTATGAATAAATGCAACTTAATTACATAGGAAAAAAAATTAATGTTTGATTTTGGATTAAAAAAATCAGACTTATTAAAGATAAATTTTAAGGCTATGTAGATATAACTATCATTTACAATAATGGGCTGCATTCGCTGTGGATATTTCTAAGTATAAAAATAAATCACATTCATTTCACTGTTTTTATTACCAAGAACGAAGAAAATTTGGTATTAGAGACGGAAATTGTATATAGCCAAATAAAAAAGAAAAAGATTAAAATAATATCAATAACCAGCAATTTGATGAGTGAGCTTGCTCCATTAAAAGTGCACAAAAATACTTGATGGTAATTATCATTATTTTCATTTTCATAAGCTCAAATGTAGGCAGTTTAGTATGCCATGTTACTTCCCAAGAATTAGAGGATTTAAAGTCATTTGCATCAGGGCTTGCCACCAAAAACTTTTAACCTGCAGGCTTACAACTAGCACGGCCTTGTCATGAGCAAAGTGATAACAAAATCTGCTGATTGAAATTTTGAATCTGTCCCTTGCTCATACACAAACATAGACACTGTTGAAAACTTAGAGAGACGCGCGCTAACTGTTAGACCAATAAATATAAATGCGTATATTCACATATACTGTATATATGTATTCTTACAAAGCTGGTTTAGTGTTGAGAAAATAGTTTATTCATGATTTATTTATTTCATTTATGCGTTAGAGAGTTTAGCCAGCTCTTAAGATGAGTTCCTCTCGTGTAGATTTAAGTTTATTATGTAAATTACGTAAGACTTTCGTCGTTAAATTCATTGCATTCTTTACTAAAGTCAGTATATGTGAATTTACGTTATTTTTAAGAATGAACTTTTTTATTTCACTTAATTTTGTTACGAAGTCTTACGTAACTTGCTTAAGAATGTTATGTGACCATACAAGATAGGAACAAGGGCTTATGTAATGTTCTTTTATATTTTTATGAGGTATTGCGTCATGTTTGTGAGAGAATACGCAATATGCCATGTGCTTTGAAAAATTCTCGAAAAACCTAGTGATAGATCTCATCTTTTTTTTTTATTTCGGAGACCAAAGAGTGGGTGGAGCTAGCTGACAGAGAGAGCCATCTTGCGTTGCGTGAATACGTGTTCGAGAGAGCAATACTTGGTAACTCTGACGCCTTAGCCAAGCCCTCAAGCTACAAGATCTCGGCCCTAGAAACTTCTGGAAGTAACTAAGTTTCATATAAGGAGACACTAGGGTTGCATGGTTAGATAGAGAATTCCAGCCTTAAGTGATCACCATCTCCCCTCTCTCTCAGCACAGAGTATTGTTTTAAAAGTATTCAGTACCTATAGTGTGTCCTCTCCGAAGTGATTTTGTGCCCCAGCATATATCGTGTGTAGTAAGTTAAAACGTTGCTGTAAATTTGGCACAGGATTTTAAATTCATGGTGTGGTGAGTGTTGTCATTATGTAATGTTTTTGTAAATGGCCCTGTAATAACGAGAAAATATTTTGTATCGTGATCTGGCTATCTATTTTCATTAAGTATCAAATGTAAATATTTGTATTCAGTTTTAATTTCAAGTGAGACCATTAATTATATAACTTTCATTGTATTATTCCTTTTGCCTTAGTCTAAGGTTGTATTCAGATTTAATTTTCAAGTCAAGTGATCATATAATTTTAAGATCGTAACATTTTTTGTCTTAATCTAAGTTTTGTTTAAACTTAATATTTAGAGTAATTTATTTGTTTTATGTAAATTCTTTTTAAAGTGTTGTAATTTATATAGAATATATTTATTTTTGTAAAGAGTGTATTATTTCAATCACCCGTGTTTAATTCATATTCGCTCGTATCCTGTTATGAACCGAAGTTGGAGTCATTTGAATATTCGTATTAATAATTACCCAGTTTTGTTTTGAGTGTACTTAAGAGACCTTTGATTATTCAGTGTTTTATGTATTGCTGTCTATGAGTTATTTAACTCTCTCTCGGGTATTAATATTTCCAAGTGTAACAGATTAATGTAAAAGCAAACAAGTGAATTTGGAATTCGAGAGATTGTTTAACTTGCCAGCTATAATATATATCATAATATATGTTTGGTTCCCAGACACGAGCCCATCTTCATATAATAGTACATTTACACATATACATATATACATTATGTGTATATATATATATATATATATGTATATATATATATATATATACACACACACATATATATATATATATATATATATATATATATATATATATATATATATATATATATATATATGTATGTATGTATGTGTGTGTGTTTGTGTGTGTATACATGTGCGCAATTATCAACCACAAATGGAATCTAATATCGAATTTACTCTTGAGAATTTATATACAATGAAAATTATTTTATGATAAATGCTTCTGTCATGTGTGCTAGTGACAAATGATCATCATAAATAACCACGTGCGAATTAGATGGGTTGATTACAAGTATAACTACAGATTCCTGAATTCGAAAGGAATATGTACTGTGGACTTTGAATGAGATTATAACTCCCTTGATGGATCACTGGTAGAGTCTAATACTGGAGACTATTTCGACTCAAGGGTATGGGTTCTAGTCCTTGCCCAGAAAGAAGGTTCTATCATAAAATAACTTTTCAATGGATACATATTCCTAAAGTTAAATCCGATATTAAATAACACTCGTGGTTCATATTTACATCTATTAAAGTCATGTGTTATTGACAAATGATCACACACACACACACACACATATATATATATATATATATATATATATATATATATATACTGCATATATATTTATATATCATATTATAAATATCATATATACTATATATAGATATCTATTTACACAAACACACACACACACACACACACATATATATATATATATATATATATATATATATATATATATATATATATATATATATATTATATATATATATATATTATATACATATATATATATATATATATATATATATATATATATATACATATATATATTTATATATATAGCTATATATATATTCATAACTTTACTGTCACAAATATCAATCAACCAAATATACTAAAAGAGCCAGTGGGAGGTATTGAAAGACGTTTTACAGTCATTTTACATTAACAGTAGTGCTCAGCCATTTTATTTTATTTGAATATACACTTCTTTAAGGTACAGAGTAAAGTTTGCACCGTAACCTGTGTATACCAAAATGCATGAAAGTGCTAGATACTATAGTCTTTTATTATTATCTACTGGCAGTTGCATTAAACAAAATGAGATTATGAACGGTAAAATGCCATTTTCTTTAAAAGAGAAAAGTATTTAATTACATGGTCCTACCAGTTTGAACTTACGCATCAGAAACTTTGAGCCTTACTAAAGCCTTAGAATATAAGCTATTTACAACTCAAAGAGCTATGGGAAGAATAATGATGATGCAGGAGAGGTAGGGTAAGGAAGAGGAGACGATGGATTGACGAACTAAGAAAGTGGAATGGCATAGAAAGACCATAAACAGACGCAAGTGAAAAAAAAAGTCTGAGGTCTTTGTTCTGCAGGAGAGGAACGGCTGATGATATACTGTAAATACAGTATATATATATATATATATATATATATATATATATATATATATATATATATATATATATATATATATATATATATATATATATATATATATATAATTATATATACATATATATATATATATATATATATATATATATATATATTTATCTAATTATATTTATATTTATATATAAATACATATATATATACAGTATATATTATACATATATATATTTATATACATATATATACACATATATATATATGTGTATATATATACATATACCTGTATATATATACTGTATATAAATATATATATATATATATATATATATATATATGTATATATATATTTGTATATACATATATATACATATACATATATATATATATATATATATATATATATATATATATATATATATATATATATATATATCATCTCCTCATTCGCCTATTGACGCAAAGGTCCTCGATTAGATTACGCCATTCGTCTCCATCTTGAGGTTTTAAATCAATACTTCTCCAGTCATCTTCTCCTGCTTCACACTTCATAGTCCTCAGCCATGTAGGCCTGGTCTTCCAACAACTCTTCTAGTGCCTTGTGGAGCCCAGTTGAAAGTTTGGTAAACTAAATTCTCTTGGGGAGTGCGAAGAGCATGCCCAGACCATCTCCATCTACCCCTCATCATGAGCTCATCCACATATGGCACTCGAGTAGTCTCTCTTATAAGTTCATTTCAGTCTTGCAATTTAACTCTCAATATCCTTCTGAGGGCTTTTTTCTCAAATCTACAAGATCTGTTGAATATCGTTTCATTGTCATACAACGACTCGTCCATACAATAACTAAACTGATATATCGCATGATTTTTATGTGTAATTTGCGGCGATTTGATTCCCAAATTTTACTGAACCTAACCATTGTCTGATTTGCTTTTTTCAATCTTTCATCAAACTCTAATTCTAAAGATCCTTTACTAGATATCGAAGTTCCTAAATATTTAAATGATTCCACCTCATTAATCCTTTCTCCTTCCAATGATATTTCATCTTCCATTGCATATTCCGTTCTAATCATCTCTGTCTTTCTTCCATTCATCTTAAGTCCAACCTCGTGTGATATTTCTCACATTCTGGTAAGCAAGCTTAGCAAGTCCTGTGGTGATCTGCTAATAAGGACGGTGTCATCAGTATACTATAGGTCAGCTAATTTTCTGTTACTAATGCAGTTTAATCCTTCTGCACCATCCCTGATTGTTCTATGTATTATAAAATCCACGAGGAGGATAAAAAACACAGGTGAAAACACATTCCCATGGAGTATTCTGCTGTTCAATGGTAATTCATTTGAAAGGATTCCACTAACATTATCTTTGCATTTGCTATGGTCATGAACAGACTTAATAAAATTTACATGTTTAAGAGGAACTCCATAATAACGCAGGACTATCCACAAAATTGGACGGCGCGCACTGTCAAAGGATTTTTCATAGTCCACAGATGCCATCAAAAGTGGATTGCTATATTTTACACATAGCTGTATCGCTTGTCTTAAAATGAAGATTTGGTCAATATATTTTCTGCCTTTTCTAAATATTTCACCAATCTTTCTCTCTAGTCTCTTTAAAATGAGCATATTATATATTTTCATGACAACTGACGTAAGTGTGATGCCTCTGTAATCATTGAAATCAACCAGCTCTCCTTTATTGGCCATTTTTACCAAATGTACTGTTTATGTAGTTATATGCATATATACATATATATATATATATATATATATATATATATATATATATATATATATATATATATATATATATATATATATATATATATATATATATATATATAATTTATACGTGGACGATGGAGGTTTTACTATGAAGCCATACTTTTGGATGAACAACTACAATTGTGTTTGAATAATCAAAATTACGAGTGAGGGAGAAAAGAAGGGTCGGTGTAGGTAATTAGGGACTCATAAACGTCACCTGAGCTGGAAACATCAAGAAGAAAACGATAAGAGTTCACAGTACGCATTCATAAGTAATGCCTACATTACCTCCAATTAGACTGATGAGTAACAACTCTTAAGTAGGTGTTATGACTCACTATGAGTCATTCGGTGCGTAAGGTAAAGCAAAAGGGCGTGGCCAGGTGAGCAAAAATACACCTTTGGGAATTTCCCATCCCTTTCGCTCGGAATCCCAACCCCTTTTCCTTTTAGTCCAATTTCGACCCCACTGGGACACATTAACAGCTATATAGAGGTTATCTTTCTTGGTCGTATCGAATGGAAGTTCCAAAACTCTCTCTCTCTCTCTCTCTCTCTCTCTCTCTCTCTCTCTCTCTCTCTCTCTCTCTCTCTCTCTCTCTCTCTCTCTCTCTCTCTCTCATTAAGGTAGGATTTATCTTTAATTAGTTTGGATTCTATAAAATTGTACAAGTGATTAGTTGACTACTTAATGAATTAAGAGCCAGAAAAGGGATAGCTCTTGAAATTTATCTTTTTTTCTAGCTAATAATTTGTAATGCGGTCGACTAATCAGTTATACAGTTTTAAGGAATCTAGACTAATTAAAAAATAAAGCATAGCTCAATGAAAGAGAGAGAGAGAGAGAGAGAGAGAGAGAGAGAGAGAGAGAGAGAGAGAGAGAGAGAGAGAGAGTCTTTTTAGTGACCTGGATATTGAGCAAATTTTACTAGAGTATTTTATTTATTGTGCATCACCTATAGGAGTATCCTAACTGTTCATGTCATTTCGGAACCAAAGAAAGAAAATTTCAAATCGTTCTCTAACCAGTTATAATAACCAACAAAAACAACACTAGTCTGTATTTATCCTGATTATATTGCCATCTTATATTTTTGGGGAAGGCTAAAGATTAGTAATAAAATCGTTCAGACCAATTATTAATTATTCTGCTTACAAACATATTGCTCAAATTCTCTCTCTCTCTCTCTCTCTCTCTCTCTCTCTCTCTCTCTCTCTCTCTCTCTCTCTCTCTCTCTCTCACACAACTACGTGATCAACCACATAAGTATGCCCCTATTTTGTATCCATATGTCTTTGTAGATGTCAAGTCAGAAATTTTAAGGAAAGAAAGTTATTCCCATTGATATCCATTATATAGCATGATGAATTCTGTCACTCGGCCTTATTACTGCTGTATGTTTGGGAAATATTGAAATAAGTAAGAAAAACTAATAATGAGAGAATCTTATTTTTCCTAATATGTCCACTTTACTTTTATAGCATTCAGATCTCCTCATACACTCGAAATAAATTCCTTGTTGTTATATTCATGTGCACTGAATCAAGTTAGAGGTCCATATTAGGCCTCTAGTTCTTGCCCCACAAGGGTACATTTAGGGAAAGGGCTAAAACCCAACCAAATCCATTTGCTTAAAAGTTTTAAACCATTGAAAATTATTAATAATTTGTACTGAAATAAATCTCGATGCATTTAATGTCTGTATAACCTTTTCTGCGAAATGATTTTGGCTAGTGTAATATTCTTTTAAAAGGAATATCTTGCACTTTAAAAGTCATTATTGATATTACATTGATAAAACGAATTATTGTTAGGATCAGAAGAAATTCTACTGAAAAGCCAATAGAAGATACACTTTGGGCTGTAAATTAATTTATCACGATAGTATACGTCACTGAGTAAAGTGTCTCAGTTTATTTATCTATGCATATTATTTCATAATTATTATCTCATTACCACGCTTACTCCTCAAGAGAGAGAGAGAAAAAAAAAACATTTAGTCCATGACTCATAGTATAAACCTACTGTTGAGTCAAGGTAGAGAGCAGCATTGTCGGGAAGAAAAACGAAAAAAATCTTTTAGACGTGACGATGATGGTTGCAGCAAACTACCAAATGGATTTTTCAGATTTCTCAGGCAAAGTTATCTCATAGATAGTAGTGGTTTTTGATAATGGTCACAACGTGGAACACAGCAAAGTTCTGCCAGCAATCCTACAAATCACTTTTGACTCTTCGTGGATAGAGGTAATAAAGACCTCAGTTCAACTCATTTATTCATGTGATAATAATTTTAAGTTTGCGAAGCTTATTATAGTACATCGTTTTTGGTATACCATGAAAGTAATGGAGTAAAACAGGTGGTATAGGTGTAGTGTGTAGGCAGTTGGATTACCGATTTTTTTTCCCCCAAAATACTTACCCATGCGACTAACCGCTTACCAGAATAGAGGAACAAAGAAATGATGTTAAATTGCCAGCGAAGCGTCCATATGGTCGAGCAATGACCAGCAAATGAATACATGAAGTCGGTTCAACGTAAATAAGTTTAATTGAGTATGGCTGACGACGTCAACGTATATGGCTATAGGATTCCCATTTTTTATGAGAGTGGTAGGCCTGGTAACCCAATAACCTTGGAACGGACCAATTGAAAAACGATTATTTTTTTAATTGAGGCGGTAAATACTTATGTCTCTGTAATATTTGTTAGTTAACTATTGGTCTTAACAGACGCTTCTTTTTTGTATAAAGTGTCATCACAAAAAAGAAAATACCAATGTTTTGCATATTTATTGCAGAAACTTATCGTGAATTTTTGCTCGTAAATCCTATCCCAAAAAATCTATCCTCCAAAAGTTCTTGACAGAGAAAAAAAAATATTTTGCGATACACTGACGCGAGAAAAAGGAATTATATTAGTGTTTGGAAGATATCTAATTAAAACAATAAATGTTAAAAGATTTGTGATAATAACATGCCGATAAGTATTTTTATATGAAAAAAAAACCATATGTTGTGTTAGATATAAACTCCTCAATACCCAAATCCTCTGAAGAAAAAATATCTCTTAAATTGTTGGTGATCAATTACATATATGATTTGCTGACATTTCTCGTACAGTTATAGTCTAGAGTTTGGATTCTGGAAATATCTTTGCCTTTGCATTACCCTGATCGATTTAAAGATGGACAGCAAAATAAACAAGCAAATTGCCATTACTTTTTGCAGACAAGACTTTGCAGTACAAGTTATTCTAACGAACTTTCAGCTGCAGTTTCTTGTTTTGTGGAACTATTACAACATTTTTCCTCATATTCCAGTACAAATTCTGTCCAAAAATGTGTATGTTTATTCAGTTCAATCAACGCTGATTCAAAACTACTTAATTTTACAAGGAAACCATTGGATTCTCGACCGTAATTTGTTGAATAACAGATTACGGTGTTACTTAGCTTGTTAAGAATATTTCAAATACAGTAAAACAACTCTTTCCAGTGGCACCGAACAAAACCAAGTTCTAACAATGGTTGCCATTGGATTTCGTATGCATATATACCATTTCGTTTTTAAAGGAATCTTCCAGCGACCAAGTATGCTACTAATCGCCCATCACCCCCCGCCCCCCTCCTCCCCCACATTTGGAGATTGGTTCTACTATCTTGATGATTGATTGATTATTAGGTATTATCTGGCATCGCAACAGCAATAGTCATTGATGACAACCTTGATGATTGCAATATAACTACGGTGTGCACCTTTCCTTTAACACGGCTACCTAAAGATCACCAACCTAAAATTCTGTCCCAGGAAATGCTCTTAAGAAAAAAAAAAATTACTCTTCGCAGATTTTATTTTTTTTAAATAAAACGTTATTTTAATATACTTTCGTCTTTAAAGAGGGGATTCAAAAACTTAAGAGATGCAACTTATTCTATTCAACTATTTTTTTTGTAAATTAAATTGAAGCAAGCTTTCCTCTTCTTTCTAATTCCACGGATTTTATAAAAGTTTCTTACAGAATTATGAGGGAGGCAGTTGCTGAACACTGTGTTAAGAGTGATCCCCAGGAGTAAATGTATAAGATTATTTTCCATTATTTAAATTGCTCAAGGAATATTTCATACGTTATATTGGTTGGCAAAAGCATTATTGGTTTTCTATTCGCATATTCAATGCTAATAAGTTCTGCCGTTAAGGCTTAACTTGAAAAGAATTAAAATTTCAAGAGCACAGACGTTCTCTCTCTCTCTCTCTCTCTCTCTCTCTCTCTCTCTCTCTCTCTCTCTCTCTCTCTGCCCATTCACGGTATCTTTTATCTATGTCTCCTACTCGTATTCTATCCTACTTGGATCTTTTTTTATCTCCTTCCATCAGCGTGATTGCCCTTTCGAACTTTTCACCTTTTTTTCTTTATCTCTCGTGTGCGCTTACTCTATTGGCCCCGTTTTTCTCTCTTTTCATCTTTCTTTTTTTCACTTTCACCATTTTCCCATTCTCGGTCTTTCTTCTCTATTTCGCTTACTCGTGGGTTCTCCTGAATTCCTTACTTTTGCTTATTACATTGTCGTCACCGTTACTGAAACAACAACAGGGAAGCTTTAGAATTCACCTTGGGAAGGCGTTTCGTTGCTTTATTTATGCATGTATATATATATATATATATATATATATATATATATATATATATATATATATATATATATATAGTATATGTGAATATTTATAAATATATGTATGTATACATATGTAAGCATATTTATAGAAACATACACACACACACACACACACATATATATATATATATATATATATATATATATATATATATATATATATATATATATATATATATATATGTATGTGTGTGTGTGTGTGAGTGTGTATGTGTGTGTGTGTCTGCGTGTGTGTGTGTGTGTGTACAGACTTTAACCCCCACCCACCCCTTTTGGAAAATTTTAAAGAAATAAACGATAAAATATAGTAAAAAGAATGCTTAGTGGCCCCCATTATATAAAAACATTACAATCAAGCAGCAAATGATCGAATAAACCCTAGAGAATTTTAGACTAACTCAAAAAGAAAATCAAAGTTTTGTTATCAAGAAACAAATGAAAATCATGGACGTTTATGAATGAAAGTTCATTTAGGTCCTCATCCAATTGTATCGTGTTAACATCTATATATTGAAAAATAAAGTAATTCTATCTTAAACTACCTTTATTCTGCATGTTACTTCAAAGCCATTCAAAGGATTGAAGAATAGGAATGATTTACTTAGAGATTTCGTACATTTTATAATTGCACATCTAAAATCACCTTACGTGGGGATATCTTAAAGAGATCTGTCAATCTAATAAGAGGGTTAAGGTTTAATTTAGTTAATGAGAAGCTTGAACTAATTACATCAACTTTCCTTCCTTGCCTCAGAGCATTTAGTACTGCACCCTCTACTTAATCCTATGAGCCAGTTTTATGCTTAAGCAAAGTTAACACCTCATTATTACAATGTGAAATTTTCAAGGAACACCTACAAAAAAATAAAAACAGTTCAAGGTGAGAAATTTATTTTAAATACGGGACGTATCTATATACCGACACAAGTTAAATACGCTTGATCCTCTGGCTGGTTCACTTTGTTCCCCATTCTCCTCAAAGCCTTTTCCTTATCTTTCTCCGTCTTTCGTGTGATTTTACCACATCTTCTACGATCCCTTCTCTTCTCCCCTTCCTAACCTCAAATTCCGCTAATCTTCTCATTTCTCTAAGTCTTGCTCTCCCTCCATTCTTCCCCTATCTAATTTATATTTTTGTTATGCTCTCCATGATTCTATTTGTCTGCTTGAGTTCCCCCTTCTGTTTCGGTCACATTTCCCATTTTCTATCCCGCGAAATTGTCTAAATTCAACCAATGTCTCCTTTTTCCAGTTTCTTCTATTCTCCCGTTATTTCTTCCTCTATTTTTAAATGTTCCATTTGTTCCCTTCCTCGATCTTTCTCCCTTTTCCTACTCTACTCTCTCTCCCTCCAGTTATACCCCTAACGCAACCCAACTGATGGTATCACGACAGGACCATTTAGGACACGGATCGTATCAGACGCGTCGACTTAGTTCTATATAACGAAACCAAAAAAGGCGATGCTACTATGCACATCGTTCTAGGACTTACACCTCATTGGCTTCATCCATCAAGATCGTATCGAGAAAATGTGTCGGTTTACAAAGTAATAGCCCGACTTCGGCAGATTTTCGTTGTGAATCTTTGTTTCATTTTATGTTTGCTTGTTTTCGAGACACCCAATTCAGCACCTTCGATTTATAATATCATATCGGTTCTGCGATAACAAATTATATGTTAGCTGGTTGTTTAATAATTAATATTAATGGAGTGGGTTCTGGCCATTAATTAGATGGGAGGCAACCTATTAAATGTCAGATGATGTCGTTTCACGACACTTTGTAGTTGAAACATCCAAGACAACTTAGTTGAGCATGGAGCACAGTGAAAGTCTTTGAAAAAATTCCGTTAAATCTCGTTTTGGTGTTGACTTAGCTGTAGGTTGGGTCTAGGTGTGCCGGGTTGAGCTCAAATATAAGTTGGGTGGAGAAGGGCAAGGACCTAAATATTTCACTCCTTGATACTTGTTAAGAACCATGAGGTAAACATCCTGTAAAGAAAAAGATGTATGATAATATATATATATATATATATATATATATATATATATATATATATATATATATACAGTATATATATATATATATATATATATATATTTATATATATATATATATATATATATATATATATATATATATATATATATATACAGTATATACATATATATATATATATAGTATATATATATATATATATATATATGCATATATATATATATACACAGTATATATATATATATATATATATATATATATATATATATATATATATATATATATATATATATATATATATATATATCATCATCTCCTCCTACGCCTATTGACATAAAGGGCCTCTGATAGCTTTCACTAGTCGTCTTATCTTGAGCTATTAATTCAATACTTCTTCATTCATCATTTCCCACTTCGCACTTCATAGTCTTCAGCCATGTAGGCCTGGGTCTTCCAACTTTTCTAGTGCCTTGTGGAGTCAAGCTTAACGTTTTGCGAACTATTATTTTTTTTCCAGTGCGAAGAGTATGTCCAAACCATCTCCATCTACTCCTCATCATGATCACATTCACATATGGTACTCGAGTAATGTCTCTTATAGCTTCATTTCTAATTCTGTCCTGCCATTTAACTCCCAATATCGTTCTGAGGGTTTTGTTCTCAAATCTACTAAATCTATTTGAGATTGCTTCATTGTCATATCATGACTCATGTCCATACAGTAACACCGATCTCACTAAACTGGTATATATTCTGATTTTTATATAAAATTTCAGTCGATTTGGTTTCCAAATTTTACTTAACTTAACCATTGTCTGATTTGTTTTTTCTCAATCTTTCATTAAATTCTATTTCTAAAGACCATGTATTGGAGATCATAATGTCTAAATATTTAAGTGATTCGACCTCATTAATCGTTTCTTCTTCCAATAATATTACATCTTCCATTGCATACTCCGTTCTCATCATCTCTTGTCTTTTTACTATTTATCTTGAGCCCAACCTCATGCATTCTGTTAAGCTAACATTGCCAGACCTGCGGTGTTCTGTTAACAAGGACAGCATCATCGCCATACTCTGGGACTGCTAATTTACTATCACCAATAAAGTCTAATCCTTCTCCACCATCTCAGACTGTTCTGCGCAATACAAAATCCATGACGAGGATGAGCCACATAAGTGACAACACATTCCCTTGGAATACTCCGCTATTCACTGAAAATTAACTTGATAAGACTCCACTAAAAATAACTTTGCACTGGCTATTCTCATGCGCAAACTTAATCAAATTCACATATTAACCAGGAATTCCATAATAATGCAGGACTCTCCACAAAATTAGCCGGCGCACAC
>NC_090739.1:39434469-39439469 GCF_036898095.1 Palaemon carinicauda | reverse complement strand
TATTTTATCTGTGTAAACCTTAGCCTAAGAAAAAAATTTTGGCTACTTCCAGAAGGTTCCAAATTATTTGGGAGTGTAGTCTCTGCCTAAGGGCGTCAGAATTTCCAACTAGATAAAAATGCCATGATTCCAATCACGGGGATTTCAGGCAACTCTCAGATACACTTCCCAGCTAGCTCCGCCCACCTATTGTCTCTGAAATAGAAGAAAAGATAACATCCTCTCGCTGGATATCGCGAAGTTTCGAAATTACATGTCACTGAATAGTCTCTCTCTAACATGACACAATACTTCATAAAATAAAAAAGAACATTACCTAAGCCTTTGTTCCTATCTTACACGAATCCTACAAAATTAAATAGACTACGTAAGACTTCATAGCAAACATACATGAAATAAAAGTTAAAATTACGTATGTTGACTTGAATAAAAAAGTACAATGAAATCCATGACGAAACTCTTACATAATTTACATAAAATACTTATATCTATATGAGAGGAGCTCATTTTACGGACTGGGTATCACCTCTTCAATGCACAAATGAAAACAATATATGAATTATAAATAAAATTATTAATATACTAAGATATTTACTCTACACTAGACCAGCTTCGAAAGAATATATATACATATATATATATATATATATATATATATATATATATATATATATATATATATATATATATATATATATATATATATATATATATATAAACATCGTGCTAGGCAGTTATACTCGCATAAGCAGATGAGCAACTTGGTGGAGTAATGAGAGCTTTAGGTGTGGAGGAAATGACCCCCTAAATCTCGATGAAGTCATTGGCAGCCAGGTGATGGATCGGGTTTAAGGCGATGGACAAACTGTCTTTTCAGCTTTTACTCCTGTTGCCTGGTGGTTGATCTTACTAGAATTAGTATAGACTGGAAGGGGTCACTTGCCTTAGTTAGATAGGCACTGTGCATCACAAGAAACTGGCTATCCTTTGATGTATCTAGCCAATGAATCCTCTATGGATTTTGTCAGTCATGGAAAGAGAAGATGACAGAATGGCCCCCAGTCCCGGGTATAGCGGGGTGCTAAGAATCTCCCAGTTTATAAATACTAAAGAAAAATTAAAAATAGGTAATTGGAATGTTAGAACCATCAATCAGATTGGTAAGTTACAGCAAGCAGAGAGTGAATTTATGATATATATTCTGGATATCTTGCCCCTAAGTGAAACACGTTGTAAGAGTATTGGTAAAGAAACTTTAGACCAAGGCAATATATAAATCTACTCAGGAAGATCAGATGGAGTTGGATGTGAAGGGGTAGGAATGATGATGACACCAAGAGCAGAAAAAGCATTAACCAAGTGGAGAGCTGTAAATAGTAGATTGGTACTAGCATAGTTCAAATCAAAGCAGTGCAATGTGAGTATTATAGTTTGCTATGCCCCAACAAATGATTTCCCTGAAGAAGGGAAAGATGAATACTATGAAGAAATGCAGAGTGTAATAGATGAGATCCCTGAGAGAGATATGAAAATTGTGATTGGCGACTTCAATGCTAAAGTTGGAAGGAATAATCAAGGGGTAGAGAATGTGATGGGTGTTGAGGGTCTTGGCGAAGTTGCAAATGATAATGGAGCAAATTTCATAAGTTTCTGTTCAGAAAACAATCTTGTCATTGGAGGTACTCGTTTTCACCACAAGAGCATTCATAAGTTTACATGAATTTCACCAGGTTGCAATTAAAAAAATCAGATAGATCACATTGCCATTAATATAGAGAAAAGGAGGACTCTGAGAAATGTAAAAAGCTATAGAGGTACAGATATTGGTAGGGATCACTAGCTCCTCATTGCCACACTGAAATTACCCAACAGAACGATAGATAGAATACCTAGGTTTGAAACAACTAAGCTTTTAGAAGAACAGCACAAAGAAACATTTGCAATTGAATGTAGGAATTTATTTGGAGTTTTAGAGACTTTATGAGACGAAGAACAGACAATTAATGAAGAATGGTGTGATATTATGAACATATATAATTCAGTTGATAGTGAAGTATTGGGACACGCAATTACAAGGAAAAAGCCATTGATATCAAATGATAAGTGGGATACTATAAAAAGGAGACAAAGACAGAAATTGATTGTTGAAAGTTTTCGAGGAAGTGATGAAAATTAAGAAAAGAAAAGCCAGGAATGACTGGAGAGAATATTTAAATAGTAAAGCAGATGAGGCTGACAAAGCTATGAATTCTGGAACTGGCTATGGTGTAAGAATTGCTCATAGAATTATTAATGAAATTTCGACTGGGGCAAAGAAGAAGAAGCATATACCCATCAAAAAGAGAGATGGCTCTGTTATAGCAACAGAAGATGAAGAAAGACAACGTTAGATGGAGCACTTTAGTGAGGTTATGATTAGGAGATATGAAGGGAATAATTTGATTGATATACCTGAAGCTGAAGAAGACCTTAATGTGCCTACGAATGAATTTAGTGTGTTTGAAGTCGAGGCTATGCTAAAAACAACTAAAGAGTTAGAAAGCCCCGGGATACAATAGAATAACTGTCGAGATGATACTGGCTGAAAATTGAGTGACTTCCAGAATAATTACAAGATTATTTTGTAGAATGCAGCAGAAGAGGCAAAACCTGATGAATGGGAGTTAAGAGTGTTGGTGAAAATAGCAAAAAAAAGGAGACTTGACTCATTGCAATACTTACAGAGGCATAACAGTTATGTCAATTGTTATGAAAATATATAGTATGCTTATTCTAAAGAGACTGGAGAGTAAGCAGATGAACAAGCAGAATTTACAAAAGGTAGAAGTTGCACTGACCAAATTTTCTTTGAGACATGTACAGCAATGCATAGAATATAGAAATCCCCTTTTGATGGCATTTGTGGACTATGAAAAAGCCTTTGATAGTGTACTCCGGGTAATTTTGTGGAGAGTCCTCATTATTATGGAATTCCTCTTAGATATATAAATTTGATCAAGTCTTTTCATGAGCATAACAAGTGCAAATTTAATGTTAATGGAGTCTTATCAAATGAATTTCCAGTGAACAGCTTAGTACTCCAAGGGAATGTGTTATCACCTATGTTGCTTATCCTCCTCATGGATTTTGTAATGCATGGAACAATCAGAGATGGTGGAGAAGGATTGGACTGGATTGGTGATAGGAATTTAGCAGGTCTATAATATGCTGATGATGCTGTCCTAGGCCTATTGACGCAAAGGGCCTCGATTAGATTTCGCTAGTCATCTCTATCTTGAGCTTTTAATTCAATACTTCTCCATTCATCATCTTCTCTTTTACGCTTCATAGTCCTCAGTTATGTAGGTCTGGGTCTTCCAACTCTTCTAGTGCCTTGTGGAGCCCTTAAGGATTTTGTAGTGCATAGAACAGTCAGAGATGGTGGAGAAGGATTGGACTGGATTGGCGATAGGAATTCAGCAGACCTAGAGTATGCTGATGATGCTGTCCTTGTTAGCAGAACACCACAGGATTTGCAAGGCTTGCTTACCAAGATGCATGAAATATCACACGAGGTTGGACTGAAGATAAATAGAAGAAAGACAGAGATGATGAGAACGGAGTATGCAATGGAAGATTAAATATCATTGAAAGGAGAAAGGATTAATGAGGTATAAATTATTTAAGAATTTAGGAACTATGATCTCCAATACAGGGTCTTTAGAATTAGAGTTTAGTGGAAGACTGAAAAAAGCAAATCAGATAATGGTTAGGTTAAGTAAAATTTGGAAATCAAATCGCCTGAAATTACATATGAAAATTAGACTACATATCAGTTTAGTGAAATCGGTGTTACTGTATGGACATGAATCATGGTATGATAATGAAACAATCTCTAATAGATTTATTTGATTTGAGATCAAAGTCCTCAAAAGGATATTGTGAGTTAAATGGCAGGACAGGATTAGAATCGAAACTATGAGAGAGATTACTGGAGTGCCATATGTTGATGAGACCATGATGAGGAGTAAATGGAGATGGTTTTGGGATGCGCTTCGCACTCCCCACGAGAGATTAGTTCACAAAACGTTCAGTTGGTCTCCACAAGGCAGTAGAAGAATTGGAAGACCCACACATACATAGCTGAGGACTATGAACCGCAAAGTAGGAGATGATGAATGGAGATGTATTCAATTAAAAGCTCAAGATAGAGACTACAGGCGAAATCTACCCGAGTTCTTTGGCGTCAATAGGCGTAGGAGGAGATGATGATGATATATAGTGTGTGTGCGTGTCTCTTTGGATGTACGCATGGATGACTACATGAATAGATCTATGCAAGACTGAATAATTCTCAGATATTTACTGTCTATCATTCCAAGACCTATGTCGCGTCTATCTGTTTGAAAATCTTTGCATATTCCCGTGACATTAACATACACTTGACTAAAATAAATCACGAAAGGATGTTATCCGATGCCTTTTTCAAAGGGCATTAAGTGCAATTCTATCACTTACTTATTTTTTTCGCTTTTCCTTTCTAATAGATAGTTAATATTTTCTTTACGAGTTCATTATCTAAAATTTTCACAAAAAAATAACATGTTCACCCAGAAGTTGTCAAAGGCATTAAATTTTGATATTTGATTTCAAACGTCTATTCAAACAAATGCAAAGCATAATGTAGAGTCTCCGTTCTTGCAATTTGTTCATCCCCTCTATAGTTTTGGAGAATCTTTGCCATCAATTTTAGCTTCGCAAGGGCATTTGACAGTCTGTAGTAATTTATATAAGCTATTCTTTAAGTTTATGGGTTTATTCCGGCCCTCTAAAGAATAATTTATAGTTTAATCTAATCATTAAAGATCTGTTATTGTTGATGGCTCAAAACTCGCCCCATTCTCCAATTTTTTGCTCTGTTCTCGAAGCGGTTTTATCACCTACATTACACTTTATCAGTGACTTGCTTCATTTTCCCTCTTCTCGTGTAGATTTTTTATTCATATTTTTTGGATGGAGGG
>NC_090739.1:39399469-39429469 GCF_036898095.1 Palaemon carinicauda | reverse complement strand
CACAAACTTGTAGGTATAAGTTTGAGAAATTAGTCGAATAGAACCTAAAAAAAAACACTTTCAATTCCACAAACCCCTTCTTCGCACACTTTTATGGATTTTCGAGACCAAAACCGATGGTGTTCTATTACGCCCGATTATTTCCAACAAGGACTCTTCCATGTGCAAAATCTCCAAACGGTTGGCCGACCTTCTGTCTCCTTTTTGGGACATATTCTTCCCTGCTCACATAAAACACTAATTTGAACATCCTGTCAAAAATTTTAAACTCCTCAGTAAATACGTATAATCCTCTTCAATAAGTTCTGATGAACGATTTTTAAGCTTCTTTTGGTAAATATTTTGCAAACTTATAAATTAATATGAGAACGGTATGAGGAATAACATTGTCTTGTTTAACGGGACTTTCTACAAACAAACATTTAGGTAGAGTCTGGGAAGCCTCTTGACATATTTCTTTGCAAATCTATAAATGAAATGACTTATAGCAGCAATGATAGCCATACTAAAATATCCCCATATAATATACCTCACTATCTAGGTAGAAAATATTACTTATTGGGATGAAGGATGAAAAGATTCTGAAACCTTATTTACTAACTTGAACTCGTGTATTCCAAGCTTCAAACTTAAGAGGGCATGCAAGTTTGAAGATAAACTGCCATTCCTGAACATACAAGCAATGATAGATAGCAATAAATACGATTTTACTTGTACGGATAGCAGATGTTCTCAGCCTAATACATCCCTTTTCTGAACTACTCAAGGAAATAATACAAGTGTAGAGCATTAAAAGAAATAAAGAAAAAAAAAAAAACATTGCATTCGTCCCAAGAATTTCCTAGCCTCCGAATTTTACAGTACATCTTATGCTCATCGCCTATTTCAACTTTAATAACCAAAATTCATCATTCCGACGAGAGCTATTTTTCATTAAGGTATATTTCTTTCATATGCTTCCAGGCTACCGCGCATAAGTCAGTAAACCTCTAAATCAGTATTAGCATTTGCTGTAGTCAAGGGAAAATGGTTTTAACTAGCGATCACATTTCTGTCAAAAATTGCTGAAAAAACAAGAAGGGTATACCCTAATAGTTTGTGTCCGTGTACAGTACATCATTTAAATGAAATTCATGTACTTCTAAAATTTTTATACTTGGTCGTCATCAAATTTGAAAAGGAAATATTTATTCTAAAAAATTACATATTTCCTGTTAAGGTTGTTGAAACCAAATAGAAAATAAAGCATTTCATTCTGAAAATTAAATTCTAGTCCATTTCAATTAATTCACTGTAGTATAAAAGTGAAAAGCATAGAGAGTGTTTCATAGAAATATTTACTCAGAAACTATGACAAGAAAAAAGATTTCTCAATTGACATAAGGTACATTTAATTTGCTTAACTTCATTTGCTTCTCTGAAAAAGTCAATTTGATGATCTGAAAATTAATATACCGCATTTTCCGCACAACGACTGATTTAAACAATCACACATTGTGCGTTACAGGGGTTCCAAATACGTACTTAGCTCTGCCAACTTCCTTGGCACACAGAGTCGTGCGTGCGCTTGTGTCCTAACTATTAAATATGAATCCATTGTGTCCTTGAAAGCACATTTTGCGAGGCGTTGCTCCGCTCTGCCATTGTATCAACTAATCCATACTGTATGATATTGTATTATGCACCTTAATCAGTTCCAAGGCCTTTTTTAGAAACTGAGTCTCTTATTCAAATTGGAAAAAAAAATCATACATGATTAAAAGTGTGCAGCTAAGAGAAAACACTCACCGAAGATATGGCCCCTCAATCACCCCCCCCCCCCTGCCCCCACCTCTCTTCTCTTTCGAGCGCTCGCATGCGACCATCTTTGAAGATGACTGATTCTGTTGTTGTTTTTAGGTTTAGCGGACCTTCTGTGTAGGTTTTAATTTTCCTCGTTATTTACTTTCTCTTTCTACAAATTTTACTACCATCTAATAAGATATATTTAGAACCTCACACAGGCCAAATAAAGGGAAACCATGATTGACATTATTTGGATCATTATCAAGAACTATGTCAGAATTATTTTGGTATAATAATAAAGTGGTGGTAATCTCAAAACTTAATAGAAGTCACTTCAGATAGTATTTTTGAATATATCCTAAAACGCGTTTTATCAGCGTTGAATATTTTTTAGGGGAATAGATGACCTTCAGTGTTATGACGCCAGTTTAATGATATGAAACAACCAATTCCTCCCACTACTATCTGTTGCTAACGCCACCATTCTTCATTAACACTTCTACCGAAGACCCCCTTTCTCCGGTGGAGTCGTAACTGTTCCCTTTAAGGGTTATCGAATATTCACGTGTCGCATTTCCCGCCCTCTTTTCTTTCTACTCTTTGTATCACCGCATTGATTAAATATTGATATTCAAGATCATCGCCAACTCAAGATTTTCTCGAGGCTCGAGTCCTGCTGAGTTTTATGCCAATACTTATCAAATTTAGATAAAGGTTGAAAAAAGGTACGATATAAAAATGATGAGGCTTCTTACTTGATTTTACTTTAAGACGCGTCACAAGAGAAGGCTGGCTCAAATATTAAGGTAGACTTCAAAATATCGATAGTAAGACTTCGCAGGCTTTGATGCTCTCTTTATCTTCTGGCTCTTCTTCGACGTAGATTATACTTCTTTTTTCCTTCAAAAGTTTGGAACTACCAGCTTCAGAAAAAAACCTTATAATTTATCGTTCTATCAATTACAAGAGAGAGAGAGAGAGAGAGAGAGAGAGAGAGAGAGAGAGAGAGAGAGAGAGAGAGAGAGAGAGAGAGATTCTCTATATGCCTTCATCCCCATAATTTCCAGCCAAACCTAGAGAACTGCCATCGGCAATCTCTACTGCCAGCGTTACGCCATTAGAGTATAATGTGTTCTAAGTTATGTGCAATACTACGACCTAATTAGACTACACTGCAAGTTCGACTGGCTAAGTGCTGCTAAGAGTTCTCTCATGTGTATCTCTTTTTAAGATCTATATATATATATATATATATATATATATATATATATATATATATATATATATATATATATATACATATATACATATATATATATATATATATATATATATATGTATATATGTATATATATATATATATATATATATATATATATATATATATATATATATATATATATATATACACATATATATATGTGTGTGTCTATATTCATCAAATGTTTCATGAAGGCTTTATCTAATATTTCTATATGGATTCATTGCTATTTTATATTCGTGTGATGAGTAAGACGGCGGGATGTTACTCTCTTAATTATATACAATCTATTACCCAGTTAAAGACAACTTGTGACATCAATGAGATGCATTTTAAAATATAATTAAAAACACTTTTGAAACATTGTATTGCATCTGGGCTCACATCCTTGAAATCAGGTTGACTCGAGTAAATCTTAATGCTCTTCATTAGCTCAATACTGAAAATATCAACTTAATAACACTCCTAAGATACCCCATGGATAACCATTTATACTTTTATATCCCAGACTAGGAGAAACGATGTAACGACCAGTGAAAAGTCATTATTAATATACAGTATTTATAAAATATATTTGTGATTATATACTTATTGCAATCATCCGTGGTTATTATCTTTTGAAAGGGGTCTCTGCAGCATCATGTCTTTTGGAATAGGATTTCTACACCCACACACCACTATTTAACCGCTCAACACATCAGGGAACAAATTTGTAATTGTATAAATTCGTTGGCAATAATATATGAGTAAATCCAGATTTAGCAGGAGGGATATAAGAGCTTTACGACTTAGTCACGGCCCCCATTTATAACATATTATAACCTATTTTATTACACACACATACACACACGCATATGCACATTATATATATATATATATATATATATATATATATATATATATATATATATATAGATAGATAGATAGATACATACATATATATATATGCATATATATGTATATACTGTATATATACACATATAATTTATATATTTATATATATACATATATATATGTATATATATATATATATATATATATATATATATATATATATATATATATATTTACAAATGGAAGGTTGTTATACATACAAGTAAATGATATGAGAGATGTTGGCAAGCAATGGATCGCAAAATAAATAATGCCCGTGGATAAAAGTTATCGATCTTAATACAGTCCTGTATTATGGAGTGAATACTTTCTCGGTTTGTTGATTGTTGAGGATAAAGAGGGAAAATGTGGCAATGCTTAAGATACTACAATACGGTGGTGATAGCTTGGTTGGGTATTTAACGTTTGTGAGGCATGTCCGTATGAGGGAAAAGTCCCAAACATATGGAATAATTTTTAATTCGGTATCAAGTTAAAGGTGATGAAGTTAACTCTAAAAATCATAAGGGCGCGCAGTTTATTTATCACGTCAAGGAAGGTGTATAGTGAGATTTGTTTGAAGAAAGTAAAAAAGACACTAAAGGATTTATAGGATGAAGCGATGTGAGTTTGGAGTAGGAAAAGATCAAGTATTTATTCTGAAAAAATTATGGGAGAAGTTTGATAGGGAAAGTAAAAAAAAAATATAAAAATACTATACGTGGCATACATGGATATAGGTAAAGTCTATTCCTGAATCAATAGAGAGGCATTGTGGAGGTTGCAGAGAGTAAACGATATGGATGATCAGGTTTTGAGAGCTATAACAAGTTTTTATAGTAGAAATGAAATGTATGTTAGAGTATGTAAATTGGAATGTGATTAATTTGGTGTGAAAGTTGGTGTAAAATAAGTGTGCACAGCATTTTTGAGAATAGGATGACGAGAGAGGTCAGAGAAAGGTCAGTGGATATGGTTCCAAAGTTGGGAAATAAGAACCTAAGTCGTGAATAGAATGTGAAATGGTTGATATTTTCTTGTGATAGTGTGCTGATTAGAAACAGTGAAGAAATACTGCAGACGTTTATGAGATAGTTTGAAATAAGTTACAAGAAGAGTAAGTCAGGAGTAATTATGATCAAAATTATTTTAATAAGAGTAAACCCTAACCAGGAACGTGGAGTAATGAATCTTAGTATGGATGGTGAAATATTAATTAGGAGTAGTTGATTATTTTAGATATTTTAGAATAACTAAAACGGAATAGGAGATAGAAAGGCACTGAACATTGGCAAGAGACCTGAGTTGTCAGTGGGACCAGGTGGGAATGAATGAAAAAAACTGGGGTTAGTAGTACAAGGTTTCAGTTTAAGTTAAATGATGAATAGGGTAGTATTTGTTCTTCTCTGGAGACAGTTTTCGTGTGAAACAGCCCCATGTTGACAAAATATATATCTCCAATTCTAAAGAATGTATTATGATTTCACATAGTTATTTTCCTATTTGTAACATTTATATTCTATAAGTAATTAATTTTTCATTAAGCTGTCACATAATCTTTAGTAAGAGAGTGTAGAACAACACAAAACATTTTATGATTTAAAGTGAAGAAGCAACTCCATATTATCGTCAGTTTACATGAGACTGGTTTACTAGTACATAAGATAATACAAAATATTTAAATACATTATACAGTTTACTTTTCCGTTTAATAACCCGATAATAAACCAGAATTTTTTCTTCACGTGATATTCAACTTCAGTAGCATTTAAAAAGTTTCGACCTTTTCAACAAGAATATCTTAATAGATTACCGATTGATCGTTTGATATTTCTTGGATACAAAGGTCTCACTGGACATATAGCATACCTCAGAGGAATAGTAGGCAGTGCTTATTACAATAACAAACAGTAAAAACAATATCAATAAATATATAATAACAAAAGTACCATTCTGCTTCAGCTTTGTTTCTCCTCCAATCATCATTATTAGTAGTAGTATTTTTATAAGTAGCATTAATAGTAATAGTATACTGGTGGTTGTTATAACAGCACTGGAATGAAGTTGAATGTAAGTGTTTTCATTTCAGTTGAGGCCTCATTGAAGAGAATATCGTATAAAGGAAAGCAATGGTAAGAAAACAAGCATCATTTATACCCTTTTCAAAGTACTCTCAAGTAACACTGCCAAATTGACCGTGGTTAGTTTTTGCATAAAAATATTTTCATTTGCCTTTACTTTAGATATACATAACTGCACAAAAAAAGTAGGAAATATTAAGGACTAGTTTCTTGTCGTTAATCGCGTCTTGAAATTATATTGCCCCTGTCTCTCTCTCTCTCTCTCTCTCTCTCTCTCTCTCTCTCTCTCTCTCTCTCTCTCTCTCTCTCTCTCTCTCTCTCTCTCTCTCCTATGCTGGTGAATAGCTTTGATGTTAATTCTGTCTCCTTACCCATTCCCGATGGACCCTTTGGGACGGCACTGTTGTATCAAGACAATTATCCTAATGTCCTTCTCCCTTTCCTATCCACCTACAAGATGCTCTTGCCAGTAACCAATGCAGTTACCAACCTCCTGAGTCTCTGTTTCCAAATAAAAAATCTATATATTTAGTACACTAGTATTTACTAGCAACCATTGAATAAGATTTTTATAGTAATAATAATTAAACCATAACTCATTGTTTTCAACTAAACTGCAATTTAATTATTGAGTTGTTGAACTCCTATCTACTTCTTCGCAGATAATGCACAATTACACAATTTTCTAATTTAAAATTAAGCAACAATATCATTAATCAAATTTCTGTCTTTACAGCTAAAACATTACTCCTTCAATATTAAATTAAAGCCTGATTTTTTAACGATGAACTGCAACTTAATTTATCAAAGCCACAATTATTCAAAATTTCCAAATTTAAGCCGAAAATTCACTATATCCATTTGAACTATATTTTATATCATCACCCTTGAAACCCTACTTAAACTATCATAAATCCTTAGCATAATATTAAAAACAATTATCTGAAGTATGTTTATTTTGAAAAGTTTAATTTAAAACCAGATACCTAATCTTCAAGTATTCCTGATTATATTACTAGTTATCTAACGTATAAGAACTTGAAAAAAAAGAACGAAAACAAAGGCAAAGAAGGGATATCCAAATTTGCACAATTATTATGCGAAGATGATTATGAAAATGGTTATACTTTTGCAATCTCTACAGCCCGATAACATTCTCCCCGATTGAAAAAAAAAAAAAAAAAAAAAAAAAAAAAAAAAAAAAAAAAAAAAAAAAAAAAAAAAAAATCTACCTTATTGTACCATCCAAACTTTTGGATTCCTGGCTCGTACACAACTTCCATTCAAACGCTGAATATAATTCCAGTAGGCAGTCAAAGATTTTCATCACAGTCCCGGGGACCTTATCTAGAATTTAAACTATCTTCAGATTTCAAAAATAAATATTGCCATATGCGGACAATTGAATAACATGCTATGAATAACTGTTTTCATACCTATATATCCCATATGTAAAAAAAAAAGACCACCATAAAAGTCCAGATATATGACCCGTGTCTAATACTTCCTTAACTTACATCATGCTACAAGGCTCAACTCCGAGGACACATGACTGCTTTCACTGGGGATTTCCGTAGCCATAAGGCTTGCCATATATTTGCGCGAGCATATGTATACACACACACACACACACACATATATATATATATATATATATATATATATATATATATATATACCTATATATAAATATATATATATATATATATATATATATATATATATATATATATATATATATATGTGTGTGTGTGTGTGTGTGTGTGTGCATATGTATATATTTGCAAACACACACACACATATATATGTATATATATATATATATATATATATGTATGTATATATATATATATATATATATATATATATATATATATATATATATATATATATATATATCAAGGTACCTAGCGTCACCAGCAGTCGGCAAGTCTCCTCTGGCCATTACCCGAACAGTACAGGTCTACCACTTCGCTCCCCGACTGACTTATGGCTCTCCGTTTTGGAATTCATTCGTGGCCTAATCGTTTCAGAAGGCCCTTACGCCGTCACTTAATGTGATTCATGACCTCATTATAATAGCAGTTGTGTCTTCTATTGTGTGTAGAAGTATAAATGATGTGACATTAGGGAGGCATTGGAGGGAAATTCCTCTCAAGAGAGAAGACATCATTTCACAGGCAGTTTAACTCTTACGCCTTCATGTTCGCTCTGATCTTTCAAAATCACCAATGTGTCCCGTTTAACTTATTAAGCGATGTACTTCTATGCTCTTCCCTTTGTTCCGTGTAAAGACTGGTGCTGCTTTTTTTTTCTCAGGCAGAAACTGTAAGATTTAAATGTATAAATACAGTCGAGTTGCTTAAAGATCTGAATTTTCTCTTGGAATGTTTTACTTCGTCATCTGTTCTTCTTTGATGAAGGTGAATAGCAAGTGTCCTGACTATACGGTGGTACATTTAAATGGCATAATATTAACGAACCATAATTTACATGTGTTTCATATTTTCGGTGATCTTGCTGTTAAGTATCATGCATATAAAAACTAATTTCTGGCCAACATTGAGCTTTTACTTGTGAATATGGAAAAAAAAAAGAATTCTGATTCACTATTGTAGACATCCAGAGACAACCATAACCATGATAATCTAAGTGAGGTATTTAACCCCGCCACTTCAATAAAAAATAGGAGATATTTCAAAATTGCATTTTTACCATCATTTCAATCGAGTTTACTGTGTTGATTTTTAATCTTAGAAACATAAAACCATACAAGAAACAATTTCATATTTAAAAATCCAACGATATATCTTGTTCTAAAAAGTTAAAGAAATTATATCTTCCAAAGAATAGCAGCACGAAGTTTCCAATGAGATTTAGTAGACTGTTAAGAAACTTGTGTCAGTTTTGACCTTTCGCAAAATGTGCAAACGAATATTTTAGCAATTTTCTGACGAAGTTCAAATGAACTTTGATTACTCGGGGCTAATATTCTACATTAAAAATTTTTTCAAGGCTTAAGTGTCTGTGATAAGTACAATCTTAATAAACAAAAACAAAAGCATATGGTACGAGATTTTCTAAAGAAACATCAGTTGATAAATACAAAATTTCATGCATATTTTCAAATGAAGCTGGAACCATGGTTCTCACTCAGAAAATCTGATGAATGTTGAGAAATTACTACTTTTGTTATTTGAGGAAGCATTCAAACACGGAACAGTGCATACATACATTGATACACAAACAAATATATATACATACACACATGGATTATATATATATATATATATATATATATATATATATATATATATATATATTATATATATATATATATATATATATATATAAAATACGAAATGCTGTATCTTCTTTCACATGTTTCATTTTACTGTTTAGCAAACTGGTTAATGGGATATTTGAATCTTACAGAGTACTACGGTGTCATATAAAAATTAACTGCTCTTCGACTTTACAGAACTATTGTTTTGTAACTTCCCTTACCAATATAAATCCTTTCGCCAATATGCATCCAGCAAAGGCATTAAGCCACTGAATTATCCAAAATCTGCCTCAAAAATTAAATATTCCTCAAGATTAAGTGTAATGTCAAAGATGATGGAATAATGTGCCGGAAATTGAACGAACTAAAATTAACTTGCTCCACCAATGCCATCGATATTTTACTGTCAATTACCTATGCCCTGGAGTGTCTTCCGTAGCTCTGATCTTGTGAATCTTAATCTATGTCTTGCTGAGTGGTTCTTGAAAGAATGATTTGAAGTTCTCTGACATCCTGACATCAATGGTCATTGACCCCGAAAGAGATGTGAAGTTCAATATGCATATCTACGAGGTAGGAAAACTTTCATAAAAATCAAATTGAATACCATAATATAGAGCTGATTATTCAAGTTTAGTGTTTTTTCCTTCAATTTTGTACTCTCTTGCTATCTATAATGCAGTACAAATGAAGAAAATAAAGAGTAACAAGTATTTTCTTGGCTGTCTTTTGGTAGCCTAATTTTCCTTGATACATTTCTTTAATGAAAAAGATATGATATTCTTAATCAAAAGAGACAAATAAATGAAAAAAAAAAAAAAAACTTTTGGATGAGAGCTCTAGCTACCAATAATAAATATTTTCATAGCATTTTCTGCGTATGTCGTTGTCAGAAGGCAAATGATTGTTATTAGGATATTAAAATTGACGCCAAACTGACTAAAACATATATTCAGAAAATTCATAAATCAGGTAACTCTTAAAAAAATGTAACATGAATTCAATATATTGCATTTCGCCTTCTTGGTCATAGCAGATTTTAGATGTCATCGATTTGTCATTTTTATGTTCCACACCAATAATCGTAGTTATTTCATACGGACTGTGGATAACTAATTGATGTCATTACTCTATTATTATTACTCGTTTAATGATTAGCGTTATTCTTTTATAGTTGTCAACTACTGGGATTTTGCAAGCTTATGATTGAACATTACCATATTATTATCTACTCTTATTAAAATGGAAGATATTAACCAACCCAAGGAGTCAAGCTCGACTCTTACAAAGACACCAACACATTACCATAATACTATATTTAATAATACTAAATTTCCGAATTCTTATTTATGGAATATTGAAGCAGTAGCCTCAATATACTTACCAAATAGTTAGGATGCCCAATTTCAATTCACCATAATAGATTTCATGATATTATTACTGAATTATCATATAAACTCATTTTGGATATGCAATCCCAATGTGTTTCTCCCAATGTTTACAGATGATATCTTATTTTCCTTGTATATGTGCACGCACACACACACACACACACACACACATATATATATATATATATATATATATATATATATATATATATATATATATATATACATACATACATACATATATATATATATATATATATATATATATATATATATATATATATATATATATATATATATACATATATAACAACAAATGCAGCCGTGTGTAGTCTACTGCAGGGCAAAGGCCTCAGACATGTCCTTATTTGTGTCTGGGGTTTGGCCATTATCATCACCACGCTGGCCACTGCGGATTGGTGATGATGGGAGATATTTGTCTAATCGCTCACAGCTAACTAACCTAGTGTGGGTGGCCATGACTATTGAAGCTTTTGGCGGTACTTAAACCTTTTCAACACGTTGCATATATATATATATATATATATATATATATATATATATATATATATATATATATATATAGATTGATAGATAGATAGATAGATAGATAGATAGATGAATATATACACATATATATATATATATATATATATATATATATTAATATATATATATATATATATATATATATATATATATAGATAGATAGATAGATAGATAGATAGATGAATATATATATATATATATATATATATATATATATATATATATATATATATATATATATATATATAAAATGTGTGTATAAAAAATCTGTTTTCAATGTGGAATTGTGCGACAAATGAAAAGATCGTGCACAGTTACACTGGAGGATAGATGAGATAGTGAAAATAAAAAGTGAAATCTATAAAAGAAGAACGTTAATCAATATATCAGAATAGGTCATCAAAATCTTGAGGGAGGATACAATGCTCTAGGAAAATAAATGTAGAGTAAAGAGAGTAAAAATAGCCATAAGATAATTGATATGACTCAATCAGTATCGAGTTGATTGGCTTGAGGAATGGTAAGACGCAATATGTTGATGGGATTCCACATGAAACGGTGCGGTGAAGTGGTGATAATGTGATCACGTGACAAACCAGGATTTGTTACAGAAATGTTGGATGAAAGGAAAAATGGCAATGGTATGTTGGGTGAAATGCGTATGGCTCTATAGAAATATATATTACAGATTTTCAATTCTGTGAAAAACAGATATGAAATATATACGACGATGCTCTATAGTTTTGCAATAAAATAAATATATTTTGTAAGGATCAATTAAATATGCCATGAAGAACATATGAGTATTGATGCTTTTCTAACGAATAGAATACACTAAATCTTCAAAGAGAGACTGGAAAGGGGTCAGATAAACTTTCCTGTGACTGAAATAATCGACATAGTAAGTGACAGGATTGACATGCATGATATCGAAAACATAATCATTATTATTTGGAAACATGAACCGCTACTTCGAGGAGTTTTATCGAGAAGAAAATAAAAGTGCGAACTTATAAAGAAACTATTCTGTTTAAATCTTCTTGGCTGGTATCATGTAAATTTCATTGATAGTTATTCAATAAAATAAAATAGAATAGATTAATGACCCGTATGAATTAAATTATTTAGTTTTGATTCCATAAATAAAAGTTTTTCTGCTTTAATTCAAAGTAACCTGTACTTCAGTTTAGATCCCTTAATGAAAACTGAAAACATTATCGAGATCCAATGCAAAATAGGGTTAATATCGAAGAAGAACTACTTCTAAGAAGCTTCACTTCCATGAAATTCACACGGTTTATTGCTTTGAACAGATCAGTAAACATAATCACTCATAATTACTGCTCATTCTAATCCTGAGATGTAATAAGTATGTTCATAATCCTCTTTCTCAAGAGTTTTTCAACACTGTTCTTTTCATGTAAATCATAATGTATAGATAATTCTTCACTTAGCTGTTCCTCCGAGTTTTTTTTTTCTTTTTTTTTTTTTCATATGACTTTCGACAAGAACACATAGATAATACTAGAAAAGTAGTTGCTACTACCACTGCAAATCATTGAGACTCATGAATGAAAAAAAATAAGTGAGCTTATTATCCAGATTTTTCTTTAAAGTTTTCATATCACTAAATAGATAACATCGTGAATGAACTTCTCTCGAATGGAGGAATTTCAAGGTATTTTCGAATTACGACACAATACGTAAAACGCCGTCCTGCGAGGCAGCTTAATTGAAGTTGATTGAAAATAAACAAACATACTGGAATAACCCCACAAATGTCGAGGAAAACCTCCAAACGAAAAAACTCAAACAACAAGAATATGTGTCAATGCATAAAGATAAGGTGAATAGACAGAAATATCCTTAATCCTTAAGAGGACAAGGGTGATTTCCCTCTCCTTCCTTGTCAGGGACTCATCACAAATTTATGACAGGTTAATGACACTGGACTTAGTAATTAAATGTCGGTAAACAAAGAGGAATTGCAAATCTCTCTCTCTCTCTCTCTCTCTCTCTCTCTCTCTCTCTCTCTCTCTCTCTCTCTCTGTATATATATAATATATATATATATATATATTTATACATATATACATATATATATATATATATATATATATATATATATATATATATATATATATATACATATATATATATATACATATATATATACACATACATATATATATATATATATACACATACATATATATATATATATATATATATATATATATATATATATATTAATCTGAAACGTTTTTTTAATAACCAAGTAAACTGAATCGCAATCCCATAAGTATATCTTTTATGGTAGGTACATCTGCCCATGCAAGGATTCGAACCTTAGCACCTAGAAGAAATACGGCTGACCTTTGAGACATAAAGATAGATAAGAGTTGACTCCGACTCATGGTTTGAATTCCTATCAAATTCTGGAGTTGTAGTTAAAATCAATATCAAGCCCTCCCAACCATTATAACTGATTGGTAAGATTTGGCTGTATTATGATAATTTTATCACTAACACTTGCAATCTTAGTTTTTTTTTTCTTTTTAATAAGCCACAGTGATCCCGTAGAATATATATATATATATATATATATATATATATATATATATATATATATACACACACATATATATATATACATATATATACATATATATATATATATATATATATATATATATATATATATGTATATATATATATATATACAGCCTGTATATATAAATAAATATATATATATATATATATATATATATATATATATATATATACATATATATATATATATATATATATATATATATATATATATATATATATATATATATATATATAAATGCAAATGTGAGCGTGTCTGTATATGTATTGACGCTGAAGTACAAAATAACAAATGTATCGTATATAATTGCATTAAAACGGTGTTGCACATTAAGAATTACTTTAAATTAAATTTATAGAAGGGTAAAGGCAGACGAGAAGTGCGAAGAGTTCGCTGGCGGTAATGCCGTGGTAGGGAATTTATGCTAACATGAAAGAGGGTGCAAGGGGAAGAGTAATAAAATTGTGGATAGTGGAATAGTGAAAGGGGGGTATAGTAGAGAACAAGAGAAGATTGCCTGCATTAATAATGGGAGGATATTTATGTAAAATTATAAAGAGATGAATAATGAAATAAATGATAATCTAAAACAAGAGGAAATATTTGGGTTGAACGAAATTAATAAATTAAAGTCAAAAAATATATTTAAGAGATGTGAAAAACATTGATGAACAAATATATCATATAACAAAACATTCACAAATAGGCGAAGGCATCAGATGAAATATAATTTTGGCAGATGGGGAGGAGACCTTTGCGTGAATTAATGAGAAAGTAGATGGAGTCGACATAAAGGACACATTTGTTGTGAGAAGAAAAAAAAAGGGGGGGAGAATGCAGAGAGGAAATGGTCACTACACTCACCATTTAATAATGCCTACAATGCACCGCGTGAGATGAACTGACGGCATTACTCCATAGGGGTAATTATAGTTTCAGCGGCAGAAACTAATTCAAAATCTCTGTTTAATCCAAGTATTGAACCTAATATCAGCTCCTCAGCGCAACCTAAAAGATGTGCTAGTATTTGTCAAGCATTAACAATCTTCAGAGGGTGTTACCTAAAGTAAAATCAAAAGAATACTGCAAATCTCTTGCAATAACAAAGAAACGTAATAAAATTGGGTTCACGAAAATTTGTAAAGATTGCTGTTTAGTGGTTGAAACGTTTCATAAGTGTAAAACATATGGGAAATAATCTTCCACGCAAAAAGAATAAAAAAAAAGAAATAAATAATCTCCCACGCAAAAAGAATAAAAAAAAGAAATAAATAATCTCCCACGCAATATATATATATATATATATATATATATATATATATATATATATATATATATATATATATATATATATAGATAGATAGATAGATAGATAGATAGATAGATATATAACCTATACGTCATCAAATGGCTACAATTACAGTAATCATAATAACAATAATATGGTACGCGCCGAAAGATAATCAGCTGCAAATATTCTCCATTAAGATATATGATATTCCTAAAAACTGTTGTTTAATACACCCACCCAAGAAATTGGAAAAAAAAAATTACTTTAGTCAATCTCACAGTCCATTACCTTTCATTAGTTACAAAAGGGGTTCCTCGTCATCGAAGATATTATAAACGCAACACAAAAAGGACATTATATGTGTGTGTATGTGTGTGATTGTGTTTGTGTGCTTGTATCCATTTAGCAATTTATGTAAAAAAAAAAAAAAAAAAAAAAAACCCACAGAATCAGAAAATACCTCAACATACTTTGAGATTCAACCCCAGACTCTCTAAACAATATCAATCCAAATTTATCTTTCTTAGACGAATTTTCTTACAAACTCAAGTAAAAAACTAATAATCGACAGCCTTGTAAATGCAAAATATGCAAAGAGTAACATAGCATAAGTCATAGACTTCTTTTTCCCCCTTTGTAAAAAATGGTAGGCAACTCGCTTTCATTCTCGTTGGTCTTAAACCAATCTACACAAAACGTCATTTGCAAGTATAGTATTTGGAGGCTAAAATCTGGTGTTCCATAGGGAACAACCCTGAAGCCGCTGGCAGACTCTATGTGCGGCACATAACGTTATCAGAGTTTGTAATTCAATATACCTCTATTTCAGAATCTCTGCCTTTTTTAACGTGTTGCGTTGCGGGAGTTTTAAACGATACAAACCGAATACCATGTCGCTTCAAACGTTGCAAAAGTCGAAAGGAATTTTGCTCTTTTTCGTTTAGGATCCTTTTTCCACAATGGAATGAATGGAATAAGAAAAAAATTACTTCCACATATTATATTGCAGTAAGAAATCCCTTAATAACTTTACTCCTTTAAATTTATTCCTGCTAATGATCATCATTGAAATATAGATATCTTTTAATAAAGAAGTTGGACTAAGCAAAATCTATAACAAAATTTAATACTCCGTCGCTGACAAATTTATTCATCGGAAATTACCTCTGAAAAAAAAAATATCAGAAAAATTCTTTGCATTAAAGCATCTGGGCTTTT
The DNA here is from genome assembly GCF_036898095.1 of Palaemon carinicauda. NCBI lineage: Eukaryota > Metazoa > Arthropoda > Malacostraca > Decapoda > Palaemonidae > Palaemon > Palaemon carinicauda. The sequence continues at coordinate 39,413,120 of NC_090739.1, read as the reverse complement.
AATCTATTTCATTTTATGCATTTTCATTTTACAGGTTTTTCAGTGGCTGAATCACTAAGTCACTTAAATCAGACTTCATCCTGTTTATTGTTATTATGTATACCCGTACAACGTATATTATCCCATACGTATACATAAAATTGTACAATTTATTTACAGGATCGGCATTTAGGATTTGGAGTTCGATTGACAACAAAACAGAGTAAAGGTGTGACATGTATATTTCTTAATCATTCTAATCCAATACTGAAAGTTATTTCAAATGCAGTGACTATTGCTTGTCAGATTATATATTAAAATCAATTCAAAGAAAATTCTGAGTGAATATCTTGTAAATGTAATGATACACATATTGGGACCATAAATACAATCTTAGAAATCTTATTTATACGTATATGGTCACAGGGAATATTGATAAATCAGTATCGTTTAGCCCTTTTTATATGAAATGCTAAGTAATGCACTCAACCTAATTGGTTATAAAGACGCGTATGGATATAGAACTGCAAATACAAAATCTAACACGTAGTATTGTTGTACTTGTGTTTCTGTATAGTTCAAAGTCCTTAAATTATGGCTTTTGATACTTCATGATTAAGCATCCTTCAATAACATACGTCCTTTAAAAACCACCAATTCACCAATGAAAGAATTATCTATAAAATTTCCACAGCTCCTTCAATTCTTTGCTGAGGAAGATCTTAATCACAAATTAAGATTGTCTCGCTGAAACATGAACATATATATTATTTTTACACTCCAGTTAATATCTTCATGAAGCGTACTCTTACACAAACATATTGTACGATAAGCTGATAGTTTAGTTCTCTCAGTAGTTTGGTGGTCATATGTGTGCTTTGATGTCTTTGACACAAATACTGTATTTCTTTTTATTGGAGATTTATTGAAATATTTTCTTCTTTTTACATGGGAGCTAGAGTAGTAGGATGAACTTTGACGAGTATGATACCCTTTAAGATTAAATCATCATATTACAGGCAGTTATCACCTAGTTGCGTTAGTAAAGAACCAGAAGGCTCCAATATTTTCCGCTCCATGAATCTGGTGGCCGCACTTTTCGTTGTTTGTCCTTCTAGTGACCCTCTGAGTCAAGTTATTAAGCAAGCTGTTATCTACAAGTTCCTGAAAGGTTCCGTGGAGTTTTCTGACAGCAGCAGCCCAACTGTTACGGTAGGATTGAAGACAACTTTGGTTGAAGGCGCCAACAGTCGACCATAGGTGACAGGCGAGGCACTCGCTTGCACAATTAGGGCAATGCCCTGAGTTGAAGGCCTTTGTCGTACATCATACGGGTTATAGTATTTTTCTGGCAATTCAAAAGGGCCTACAAAATACGAGGTGGGCGTTAGTACTTTAGTGTAGCGAGACGCATAAACCAAAAGATGTCCTTCAAATATAAGAGGGCATTCGTATTAGCGATCTTTACAAACGAGACAATTACGAAGTGTTGAAAACTTTTTTTCCCTGCAGACTTCCCCTACAATACAACCAATGAAAACGTTCGCAAAGAGAACGCCTGAGGGGTACTGCACTGCGATACAAACTATTTACTGATACATTGACCCCTGGAGCATCTGAAGGTGGCCTTCTTAGCAGATACTAGGAAAGTCTTCCGGATCTTTTTCAGGAAGATCATAAATGCAGAACTATCCTCTTAAATATTCAACATCGATTTAAATAAATTCTGCGGAGGAGGAGATGCTATAGCGGGACGAGGTGAATGACGTCAGGAAGGGAACTAAGTTCTTTGCTGGAATTGAGGAGATATGTCTGATTATAGGGTGAAGTAGGTTCCGCGCCTAGTGGGTTTTCACATTGCTATACAAGTAGCCAAGGTTGGTATGCATTAAGTTGTTCCTGAACCAACTCCTCTTTACAACAGTGAAATGTGTATATGAAATGCAATTGAGAAACAATAGTAAAAGGCTCTACTATGGAGACGGATTGGTAGCATATTACATGCGACATCAGAATTGAAAGAGTGAGAAATATGATATATGTTGTAGAAGTGGTAAAAGATCAGCTAAGTGGTTTGTTTGTTAAATCAGATCATCTTGACATGCTTCAGTCTTGCGCATAAGGATGAAGGATGATGGGTTGGTGGGAAACAGGGTAAAATTTTTAGGCGTTAAGGAGGAAGAGTGATGGCATAGCAAGTGTTGGGGTTGCGGTTGCCTATTGGTAACTTCCTTGCTTGGGGATCGCTGGACAGTGATTTAAGTACCGCTCAAGCTCTATAGCTTCTTCAAGTGTTTTCTTCCTCACCATCCTTGTGAGCTAATGATGGGTGGTTTGGGGAAGCCTATAGGTCTACCTGCTAAATCATCAGCAGTCATTGCCTGACCGTCCCTGGTCCTACATTGGGTGGAGAGGGGGCTTAGGCACTGATCATATGTATATGTGGTCAGTCTCTAGGGCAGGGATGGGGAACCTGCGGCCTTAAGGCCGCATGTGGCCTTCTGGACCATCAAGTGCGGCCTTCTACGGCCTTTGGTATTTGTACACTATGTGTAGTGTATTTCTGCCTTGACACTGAATATTGTGTTTGAAATCATTCTACTGTATGTACACACATACACTACAAATATGTACACACAGACAATAGGAAAGTTGTGTTCAGTGTTGTACCTCCCAGAGAATGGATGCAAATTTTCCTTGAATTCAATGAATCCCAACTTAATACAACTAGCAGTTTTTCCTTGTAGCTGACAAGGAAAAACTGCTAGTTGCAGTGAGTGATTTAACGTATGATGGACGAGATAGTTCCTGTTTTGTCCATCTCCTCACTGTGATCTATGTTAGTTTTACATGAGTGAACAGGTTCCAGATTTTTGGCATGAAAATATTTTATTTGTGCTTTCACTGATGAGTTTTGATTGTATGAAAAACAGCTTCCCTTAGGTAACCTTAACGCAAGGACAAGAGGAACAGACACTTCAACAACTTCAATAAGCAATGTCACAAAGGAGGACAAAATTTTACTTCCTTATTAGGATAAGTTTGCAATGATGGCGTTCCAGCTATGATGGCTAAAAACTAGGGATTTATTGAACATCCTAAGAAAGCAAATAATTGATTTTTTTTTTTAATGAAAACAGCTAAGTGTGTTTAAACAGATACAATTTTTTACTGGGATGTTGCATTTTTATGAGATGTGATTGTATAAAAAGTACCTACTTCCCAATATAAAATATTTGAAAAGGTTATATTGTTGATATTTATAAGCTATCTTTTCCAAAAGATTAATATTATTTTATTTATCACTTCAATACAAAGAACCTACTTGCTTAACTAAAGTAATTTGAAAATGACATGCTTTCGATATTATTTATTTACTTACGGTAGTTTGAAAACTACCCAAACTTGAATGAAATATTTTAAGATTTATTTTTCAATATAATACATCTACTGATTACTTGAATAAATAGTAAAAATTCAAATATTTGAAATTGTAATGCTTTAATTTTTTTTAAACCTGTCACTTTTTCTTTAGATTACTAATAAATTACTTGGAGGATGAAATAACCAACAAAATTCTGTGTGGCCTTAAGGAGCATTGAGGAATTGCAAGATGGCCTTCATTCAAAAAAGGGTTCCCCACCCCTAGTCTAGGTCATTGTCCTGCTAGGTGGTAGGGTATTGACACTGTCCCTTGCCTCTGCTATCTATCAGCGGCCTTTAAAGCTTTTAAACAGTTAGAGTGAAAGAGGTATTTAGAGGGATGACCTCGTAGGAAGTAAAAGATAACGTACAAGAGAAGGGTAAGGGGTGTTCTGTTTGTGTAGGATGTTTCAACACCGTAGTGCTAATGAACAAGTGAAGGTGTGTGAAAAGGTTAGTGTTATGCATGTTTTCATCACCGCAGTTAAAGTATGAAGCAGCGTCCTTTGCTTGGTTATTTCTCTGAAATCACCCTTGAAAGGCAGCTTGAAACACATATGCATTTGTATACATGTGCGTGATGGTGTGTGTGTGTGTGAGTGAGGGTTAGTGTACATTTCCACATTTATGAGTAAATGCAGCATATATAGGTCTAAAACCTCACCTAAATCAATATTTATCGTCAATTTTCCTGGATCTTGAAGAGAAAAAAATCGGAATATACAGTAGATCTCCACAATTTTACAAATTTAACATTTTATTTTTGTATCTCAAAATTGCTGTCTGAACGACAATTGATATAGACGTAAAGAGAAAATATAGCCAGAGGTGTAGGAACAGAAATTCAACAAACACACAGAGAGAGAGAGAGAGAGAGAGAGAGAGAGAGAGAGAGAGAGAGAGAGAGAGAGAGAGAGAGAGAGATAGACTGTTGAGACCCGAAGTGGCGTGCTGTGGATATTGAATAATTGATTATCTATTACGATCTTCCCGCAATCAGAACAGCGGAGACAGGACAACTGGAGACCCCGAGAACAGTCGTTTCATTTATCTCGCATCAGAACACCCCATCGATCAGCCTCATCACGTAAACTGAATTATACTTCAACATGCAATGGGAAATTTCCATTGTTAACGGCAAAGCAAATAATAATCTTGGAAAGAACAGGAACTCATTTAACAGGGCAATGGAAAAACGATAATAACAGGAAATAAGATCAGTAAAAGAGTTCATAAGGGAGAGAGAGAGAGAGAGAGAGAGAGAGAGAGAGAGAGAGAGAGAGAGAGAGAGAGAGAGAGAATGTACGATTCTACGTTTATATGACGCAGCTGGGCTCTCGAGGAAGTGGACTCGAATCGAATTGACTATAAGGATATGATGGCTATTATGATTTTGAGTGAAATTTTTTTTTCTTTTGTTAATACTCACACAACTGCCCCAATTTCGAATGATTTATTCTCATATATCATATGCTTCTTAAATTTTGAAAAGAGAGTTTCGTCATTGTTGATTATAAAAAGTGAAGCATACGACCTTTGAAAGAGAATTATTCTGCTACAATGAACACTTGCATGTGCACTGTAATAAACTGACAAATATGGGCTGTTATTGACTTGCATAAGATAGGGAAATTTTGCAATCAATATCTCGACGTGTATTTCTTTTTACTCCTGGATTCAGTTAATAACTTACATGAAGTCTTTCCCCTAGAGGCTTATATATTGAAATTTCTTTATTTTCACTCTTCTCTAACTTCCATTTCCAAAAGTTAATAAATATTCAACTTACAAATATATATATATATATATATATATATATATATATATATATACATATATATTTATATATATATATATATATATATATATATATCTATATATATATATATATATGTATATATATATATACACGGACACACACACACACACACACATATATATATATATATATATATATATACATATAAATATATATATATATATATATATATATATATATATATATATATATATATATATATGTGTGTGTGTGTGTGTGTGTGTGTGTGTGTGTGTGTTTGTGTGAATAATTATGAGTCTGTGCTCATAAACATACATAGCCAAGACTTTCTAAAGAGACATATACGTAATCTAAACTTTTCCCGTAAATTACCAAAATTTCTTATAGGTACATTCAGTTAAAACTTATTCCGCTATTATAGTTCATTCTGCCAAGGAAGTGCAGATTTAAAATGATGACGTCACCTTCCATGAAACAATTGTATTCATTGCTACGTTGTGATTCCAATCTCTCTCTCTCTCTCTCTCTCTCTCTCTCTCTCTCTCTCTCTCTCTCTCTCTCTCTCTCTCATGAATATTCTCTGGTAATAATCAATCTGATATTCAAATAGATTCCTTTGTTTACAAACTTGATCTTCCTACTTTAGACCATAAAAAAACAACAAAGGCAGTACATAAATTTTCTAGTTAATTTAATACTATATAACTTTTAATTTAATAAGATAAAAAAAAATAATGAAAAAGGGATAACAATAAAATATACCAATAGAGATATATCTCAGAGTCAGCAGATCTGAAGAAACAAATTGGGTTCTTTTACTGCTAATTACTTCCGTAGATTCTCACTTTTTATCCATATTTATTTATCCGAGTCCTTCTTTCCGCAACAAACATCCCCTCTCACTTTCCTTTTAATGCCTTCACACATTCTCTTATTTCCTCCTTCACCCTTTATGCCAAGTGCTTATCTTAATTTATTGCTGCTCGTCCCTTCTCGCATTCATTTCTGGTACAAGGCAATTGCGCAAAATGTCGTCTTTAGCTCTTATTTTTCCTTATTTCCTAAATATAGTCTCTCTCTCTCTCTCTCTCTCTCTCTCTCTCTCTCTCTCTCTCTCTCTCTCTCTCTCTCTCTCACACACACACACACACAAAATCACAGATAAATGCAGAACTGTTACTTTCTCCAATTTCTCTAAATATGTCTCTCTTTGTCTGTGTAACATTAATAAATATGTAATCAAGAAGACTGATATACATTTACTCATATCTCTCTCTCTCTCTCTCTCTCTCTCTCTCTCTCTCTCTCTCTCTCTCTCTCTCTCTCTCTCTCAAAAAATCACGGATAAATTCAGAACTATTACTCCTTCCCAATTTCTCTAAATATGTCTCTCTTTGTCTCTGTAACATGAATAGACATGTAATCAGGAAAAGATTGATATATATTTACTCAACTCTCTCTCTCTCTCTCTCTCTCTCTCTCTCTCTCTCTCTCTCTCTCTCTCTCTCTCTCTCTCCCTGATCCCATCTCTACGTCAGGATTTTATAATTTGTATGGACGTTACAGGTTCATTTCTTACCATCGTTATCAATGGCTTTATCTTCCCTCCAGGACGGATGCTCACATAGTTGCACATTTCCCTTTTATTCTTCCTAAAGATTCGTTATTTATTCATCTCCCGTCTCCTCAACTCTTCCTTCATCTGGTTTTTAAAACAATTTCCTTCCGGAGCATTTCCCTGTTCCATTCGTTCAGTTGCTATTAACGAAATCTCTGGAGATGATATCACGCATTGCGTTAAAACTTCTTTTGTTCATGTTTTTATTTACATTGCTTTACAATTACGTTTTTTTATCTGTAAGAATTCCTTTCTGCATGAAAATTTGAGATTAGTCGCCCCTTTTCTTCGATAATAATGTGATCTGTCTATGCATTTACTTTGGCATTTAAATATTAAGTACGCTCTCTCTCTCTCTCTCTCTCTCTCTCTCTCTCTCTCTCTCTCTCTCTCTCTCTCTCTCTCTCTCTCTCTCTCTCCCCTGCAGTGGTACAGTACCAGATCTACTCTTTTTGTATTTCCCTTTTAACACAACACCTGCATACACACATGTGTAAAAGCACTTATATCTGAGATGGTTTTTCATTGAAAATATAAATCCTTACTATAATACCAAATGATATATTTCACTGCCATGGCAACACAAATTAGAAAAAGAACTTAGTAAAATGAAGGCGAAAAACTTTTCCTTTTCGCCAAACACGAATCCTATACTTGATTGGTCAATGGCATGTTCCTTTAGTATCTATGGAATAAATCGCGATTTTTGCCTTTATATTCCTATCGTCTCTACGTAAGGAATGGCAAATTTGACCATTTATAATGTTTCTAGGGAAAATGGAGAATTTTATATTCCCATCGTCTCTACGGAATAAATTGGGACTTTTGCCTTCAAATGGTTTTTATTGAATCATGAATTCTACATTACGGTACTATAATTGTTGCATTGGAAAAAGAAATCCCGAAATTTACGTTCCTTTTGTTTTTACGGAAAGAATCATGAATTCTATGTAACCACTGTTCTTTTTTTGGAAAGAAGCGTGTATTTTACCTTCATTTCATCCCCATGATACAAAAAGCGAATCCTAATTTCATAAAGTTTCTACAGAAAACAAATTTTACGTTCCTATCGTTTCTACACAAAGAATCGCAAATTTTAACTTCCTACCATTTTTACGGAAATAACTGTGAGTTTATGTTCCTGTCGTTTCTATGGAAAGAATCGCAAATTTTCCTTCCTATCGTTTTTGCGGAAAATATCGCAAATCTTATTTTCCTGTTGTTTTACGGAAAGAATTCCAAATTTTACGTTCCTACTCTTGAATCACGACTTTTCCTTTCCTATTGTTTTTACGGAAGGAATAGCGAATTTTGTATTTCTATATTTTCCTAAGCAAATTTCAAGTCCCTATTTTTTTCCTAATAAAAGAATCGAGAACTTTACGTTACTATCATCTCTACGGAAAGAATCGCGAATTTCATGTTTCCTAAGTTTAACGGAGAAATCGAGAATTTTACATTCAGGACTCTTCAACTGAGAGTCGATAATTTTACATAACTATTGTTTTTGTTTCTACGGAACGGAGCGTGTATATTACGTTTTTATTGTTTATAGGAAAGAATCGCAAATTTTATTTTTGGTGATTTATTGAGAATTTTATGACAGTTTTAAAGTTAATTTAGAAAAAATTAAAATTATTTACAATTGTTTTCAGTCACATGTAAGGGTATTTATCTTATTATGACACGTAAGATATTTATAGCATTATGCATGTTATTACGAACTAACAAGCAATTCACAGAGCCATTTTCAATATTAAGTTACCGAAGAAGAGACGACGAACACTGGAATGTTCATAATGATAATGGAAAAACCATCTGTATAATGTGAAAGCCAGAAAGTTTCAGTTACGATTTGTCAAAGCCGTATTATTTTTTTCTTTTATTATACCTCATTCACTACTACTTCTAGTCTTATTTGATTATTTTACCTCTCAATGTGAGACTATAAATATTTGTCTTTGTTTTACGTTTATTTCAACTGTTTGATTTAATTGATTGGAAAATATATGAAATTTGCTTATATTCTGTGTTCGTATGCTGATATATACTTTCCCTGAAACATTTGGGCATACTTATTTTGCCTTTTACTTGTATAGAATATTGAGTCTTTTTTTTTTCTTAATGCATACACTCAAGCATACCACAGTTTAAGTCTATGGTAATACACAGATTTCAACGCAGTCTCTCTCTCCCCTCTTCTTAAACTAGGAACAAACGAACTTACTCGCCTTACAGTAGTCTCATAATTCATGAGCGCTTCTACCGCGTTTTCTTCCCTTCTTCCTAACAATCTAATTTTGTCTCAAATGTTCCATACCTCTTTCCTTTCCTCCTCTCGTATCTCTCTCTCTCTCTCTCTCTCTCTCTCTCTCTCTCTCTCTCTCTCTCTCTCTCCCTTTGTAAGTGGTCGTAGGCTCGCGCCTAATTTGCATAACGATGTATCTAATAGGGAATAGGTTTGAGTCTGTGTGAAGAGCAGAATGCGAGACATGGCGCGGGGACAGCCAGGGTATTCTATTATATAGTGGGTTGTAAAACGTCATTTAAGGTATTCATTTCTCAAAATTTTATCAATTCTAATTATACATGCACATGAAACTTGATCTAAGTCGTTGAATATGAGTTGTATTATTCACTGTATGTTTCATACATGGATCAGCTATACATAAATTCATCCCTTAATTTCTCTATAATGGATGGAATCTCTGAGAAGAAAATGCCCTCAGTATTTATCGCTCTATGTACAAATTTGATTCAAGTTAGAACTCTTGCTAAAGTATTAATTCTAATGATCATCAGGTGTTTTCCTTTTCCTTTTCTGACTTGATACATAACTAAATATACTTACATACAAATGCATACACAATATATATATATATATATATATATATATATATATATATATATATATATATATATATATATATATATATATACACATATATATATGTATATATATATATATATATATATATATATATATATATATATATATAGTTACCAAACATTCGTGACTTTCATACTTTCGAATATTGAGCCACAAATTATTTCTATTTACAAAAAAGATCCACCTGGAAATTTATATACAACTGCATCTACCCAGCTCGCATATTAGCAAAGTATGGAAGGGTTTGTCTCGAGACGAAATTAAATCCGATCGCAGCTCGAACTCGCTCAGCGGAGGCAAGTATTGCCTACTTTGAATAGTGACCCACGTGGATGGCGTGCACAGCACATTCATATACTATTTGCCAAAGCAGAGGAGCTATGAGATTATAGTAATTGCGAGTGAAGTAAACCACGTCGGAGCAAAGACTATTTGAGTGTCATGATATAGAATGATATGGCAAGTGGTAAAAAGGAGTATTAGGTGTATGTGATGATTCCGTGGCTTGGCAATTATATTTGCTAGCGCCGAGTGAGGTCGCGATGTGATTAGCTATAATTTCGTCCAAGGACAAACCCTTCCAGACTTCATGAACAAGCACCTGGGCCAGGATTCGAACCTGTGACTTTAAACAGATAAAAAGCTAGACGACTGTCTTATCCACTCAGCCAACAAGAGATATATGAAATGATTCCGATTCTGCTGTATACATCTCCGTGAAATTCAGGTGTTCGATTTCTTCTCTCATTTAGAATTTTATATTCAGAGAGAATTTTAACACGAACAGATCGGAGTCGCTACTTTCTTTGACATCTCAAAAGTCTATGAGACCCCTTGGAGGTACCTTACCTTGAAAAACATATGATAATAATTTTCGGGGTTATTTACCAAGCTTCACAAAGCTCCAAATGCGATCGAACTTCCAAGGTACGCATTGACAACACTCGGCTACTGTGCAAATAAACTAGAAAAGGGTTCCCCGGGGAAGCGCACTTACCAATAAATAGTATCACCACAAAACTACCGTCTGTTATTAAATATATCTATGAAGATGACCTTTAGATTTATTATGCGTTGTAGAGTCTTGGTCAATTAAAAAATATACCTAACCTTTCCATCACTAAATTACACACTTGGACCTCGTCAGTTTAAGGTTTAGAGGTCTCTCATAAATGGCAGAGGCAAGGGACAGTGACATTGCCCTAGAAAGCAGGACAATGCCTAAGAGACCGACCATGAATAGCGCCCAAACCCCCTCTTCGCCCAAGCTAGGACCAGGGAGGGCCAGGAAATGCCTGGTGAAGACTCAGTAGATAGACCTATAGGCTCCGCAAAACCCCTCATCCTTAGCTCAAAAGGATGGGGAGGTTGCAGACACTAAAGAAACTAGGGAGTTTGAGCGGGTCTCGAACCCCAGTCTGCCGATCGCCAAGCAGAGACGTTACCAATAGGCCACAACAGCCTCAATACGTTTTCTATGAGGAAAAAATTAAGTTATAAGATTTAATAAAAATGCTAAATGTCAACATAATTAAAAACATTTGTTTAAAGTGAGACATTTCATGAAATTTTACCCATCTGTAAAATGTCTTGTGTTAATCTTTATCTCAATCAAACTGAAAAAAAAAAACACATAAAACAACTTATTTTTTTTAATAGATCACGGATGTCAAATATATGAATCTGCATTAAGCCCTTGACTCAAATTTTCTACAAACAAGTCACTAAGAGCAGAATGTAATGAACTTCTATCATCCCTACATCGTGACATTGTAACTATAAAAAGTGCAATAAAGATCTACGGAAGTGAATCACCTGGCAGACGTTTATCATGAAGATATTTCCACGATAAAAATCACCCTCAACCCCCCCCCCCCACCCCCCACCCCCCCGCCCCGGGTAATGGAATCAAAGCGCTATTTTCAGTCTTCTTGTTTAAATGTAGTTTTCCCACCTCCTTGGATGCTGAAGAAAGTAAACGTTTGTACACATATATATTTCTTGTTGGTAGTAGGTTGGCCAGGGCACCAGCCACCCATTGAAATACTACCACTAGAGAGTTATGGGATCCTTTGACTGGCCAGACAGTACTACATTGGATCCTTCTCTCTGGTTACGGTTCTTTCCCTTTGCCTACACATACACATAATAGTGTGGCCTATTCGTTACAGATTCTCCTCTGTCCTCATACGCCTGACAACACTGAGATTACCAAACAATTCTTGTTCACACAAGGGGTTAACTACTGTACTGTAATTGTTCAGTGGCTACTTTCCTCTTGGTAAGGATAGAAGAGACTCTTTCGCTATGGTAAGCAGCTCTTTTAGGAGAAGGACATTCCAAAATCAAACCTTTGTTCATTAGTCCTAGGTAGTGCCATAGCCTCTGTACCATGGTCTTCCACTGTCTTGGGATAGAGTTCTCTTGCTTGAGGGTACACTCGGGCACACTATTCTATCTAATTTCCGTTTTGGTAAAGTATTTACAGTTTATATAAGAAATATTTATTTTAATTTTACTGTTCTTGAAATATCTTATTTATCCTTGTTTTCTTTCCTAACTGGTCTATTTTTGCTGTTAGGGCCCCTGGGCTTATAACATCCTGCTTTTCCAACTAGGGTTGTAGCTTAATAATAATAATAATAATAATAATAATAATAATAATAATAATAATAATAATAATACCATACTTTGCAATATATAAGAGGTGAAGTGCCACTCTATGGCCTTTATATTGTTGGTTCCAAATTACCAACATATTACCATCTACAAAACTTATCAATTCTCTTTACAATAAAAAAAACAGTTTTCATAGCAGAAATGTGTCCAATTAATACAGATAGAATCATGAAAAAGTGCCGCCACAAAAATCTTAAAATTTAAGTGATTATAAAAGTGCTAGGGATGAAATAAATAAATTTTTCATTCCTAAATTATTTGAAACAAATACAAATGTTGAAATTTATTGCATCCCGGACTATGTGGCCATAAATGATAATGGCGATGGTGATAATGTAGCCTGAATGGCAACTATGACGATTCAATTAAAGATAACTACTCCCATCAGTGACTCTTTAACATTCATAAATCATCCATAAAACCCTTCATCTATAATAGATAGTAGATTCTAGGGAATAATGAATCTGCCAACAATAAATTGAAATAAAGGACAAGTTTTTGTGGACAATGCCATTTTTGAAAGCAGATATAGCGTCTTTAATTTAGTTACTCTGGCTCCTGATATTTAATGAATAACACACATGATCCAATTCTATATGAATAGAATGTAGGTCCACACTAACAGTCAAACACAATTTTATGTGAATATACGAATTTCAACTAACAGTGATTGTCAGACTTTGGAAATAAATCAAAGACGAAAATTTTGTTAGAATCTTCAACATTTTCAACGCGCTTGGTTGTCAGAAAAAAAAAAAAATAACTTTTTTATTGCAAAATGTTTATGCCAAACTTCTTCGGGCCCGCCCAATGAGAGTAGTATATACTGACTCAGTAGTTTCATGTACTTTAATAATAATAATAATAATAATAATAATAATAATAATAATAATAATAATAATAATAATAATAATAATAATAATAATAATACAGCAACTTTTTTGTACCCCTTCAAAGTTTATCGCTTTTTCTTTATCCATTTTTTTCTGTTACCCTCTTCACATACCACTTCATAGTTTCATATCAAAGTTTTCAACTCTCACCGTACAGCTCTGCCTCTATATGATTAAAATCATACACTTCAAAACACTTTCTTCGCCGGTCTCCCACGATATATGTAAGTTATATTATTCTTCTTTATATTTCATTTTAAGATCTGTTTGCTCAATAAAACTTTCTTTGGATTTTCTTCAAGGTAAAACCATTTTTCTTTCCTTTGCTGGCTAACACTCATCCAAAAAGTGTCTTCTGCATGAAGTTTTATATTCACTTCCTTGATGGC
>NC_090739.1:39361969-39391969 GCF_036898095.1 Palaemon carinicauda | reverse complement strand
AATCTAAAGAATGGGAGAAAATATTTAGGAATCCATGAGTATCGCTCCTCAGCTGTATAAGTTAATGATTAAAAGGACAATCAAACTTTTATTTCCGAGATATTTTAATATTGGGTTTTTCCTTTCCCTTACTCACGGCACCACCTGTAGAAATTGTGGTTTAACTACTACCCTGATAGGCTGAGGAGTTGGTATGGATAGCTTTTGCTCAAACAACCCGAACTAGAGCTACACGGATAGTAATGCATTTTTCGCTTGTTAAGCACCCATCTACCTTGCGTAATTTACCCGGTCAAGAGACCTACATCTAGCACTCCATAGCTGGGCTAATTCGGGCACTTGATCACTGTAAATAAGGACTTTATTATACAAAGCTAAGCGTATTTGAATCAAGATTATAAGACCTTTGTGCATGAAATTGATAAGAAGTTGGTTTGATCTCAAAGCTGTTTAATTTCTCAAGATAAAGCTACTAGCAAATATATAATCATTGATAACTTACAATCAGGGTATTAGAATGGGGAATCATTTCGTGCTTATGCCATCTATTCGTGTATATTTTCAGGAAAATTTACAGAATTCATTTTGGGAAATAGGTAAATCATAGTTTCATGACAAAATTTCTGAAAATTATGTCGTTCTGAGACTATGATTTGTCAATAAAACAAATTTTTTAAACCCTTTGCCAGAATGTGATAGCGTCCTCATCTACCTCAATATAAGTTATTTTCGATACGAAATAATAAATTCTGATTGTATTCAAGGTGCTTTGCAGTCATCAGTATCTATTATATCCATCATCGATTATCTATTATGCAAAGTTAATACTTAAATTTCGTTACTTATCGACCTTCCATCAACAGCAGCTATTTTATTCTACTGCTGCTATCTTTTACAAATCAACTAATAATGAATTAGGTTAGCCAAATTTACTAGAACACTGACGGGTATCAAATAAATCTCAGGCAATGATACAATATCTTACCGGCTGTATCATGAGTCTACCAGCATCCTGTCTCCACAACCCCTAAAACAGAAATGACTTTCCTATTTGCTCAGTTTCGGAGAACAACCCCCCCCCCTCCCGTCCCTGGAAAATGTCTACTTAGTCCCTCTTACGAAAAAAGCAGCAATTGAAATATATATCTATATATATATATATATATATATATATATATATATATATATATATATATATATATATATATATGTATATATATATATATATATATATATATATATATATATATATATATATATATATATATATATATATATACTGTATATATATATAAAATATAAATATATATATATATATATATATATATATATATATATATATATACTGTATATATATATAATATATATATATATATATATATATATATATATATATATATATATATATATATATATATATATATATATATATGTGTGTGTGTGTGTGTATGAGTGTGTGTTTTGTATTTGTATTGAAAAGTTGAGACGTCAAATGATTATACAGAATTGAAATATGGCAACTCGATTTGTAACATTTGTATACTTTTGCTAACAAAGACGGTCCTTTACTCTCTGATTCGATAAGGTTTGAGAAGGCTTCGCCCATTTCGTAGAAGTTGTAAGAAGAGCAACTCCTTGTCCGTTTTGTCATGGGAACACTAGAGACATCTGACGAAAGATTTCCCCTGAGTGTCGGCGTTCTTTTGATTCTAACTGTACATGTATATGATAATTTTATTTTAAGTTCTTAGAATATCCTCTACTTTAGTTTTCCTTCATATCCATGTTGTTCTTTTTCTGTCTCCCAGTGTTGTTTCCATTATTATTCTTTCCATTGCTCTCTGATATGTAACTAGCTTACGTTGTAAGTCTTTAGTAAGGCTCCAAGTTTCTGATGCATAAGTTAATACTGGTAGAACCATCTCATTAAATACTTTTATTTTAGAGAAAGTTGCATTTTACTTTTCAAAATCTCGTTTTCTTTACCAAATGTTCTCCGTCCATCCTTTTCCTTCTTTTAATTTCGGTTTCTTGTCCTTGGAAAAGAAACACTTACTGTCCTAAGTACATATATTCATTAACAATCTCTAGAGGTTCGTCCATAACTCTTACTTGTTGTCTCTCTACATTTTCACTAAACAATATCTTAGTTTTACTCCTATTCACTTTAAGTCCTACATTTCTGCTTTCTCTATTCAAATCTTCTATCATCTTTTGTAATTCCTGCCACGATTCACTAAACACAACTATGTCATCTGCAAATCTTGAGTTATTAAGGTATTCCCCATTTATATTAAATCCTAAATTTTCATAATCTAAATTCTTGAAGACTACTTCTAAGCAAGATGTGAATAATTTAGGAAAGATGGTGTCTCCCTATCAAACTCCTTTCTCAATCGGAATTTTCTCAGTATCTTTATGTAGTTTTAGGATTGATGTACTTCCTGTACAGCAAGTGTTTTAACATAAGATTCTTCTATTGAAGGGCTTTCATTACGACTGATGTCTTGACAGAATCAAAAGCTTTCTCACAGTCTAAATGCCATACATATTGGTTTGTCATATTTTGTTGATTTTTCCATTAGTTGGTTAATTACATGGATAGTGTCATTTGTTGAATACTCACTTCTAAGGCCTGCCTGCCTTCTTGGTTGATTGAAATCTAGCTGTCCTTTTATTCGGCCCAATATGATCTTTGTAAACTTAATAGCGGTAATTTTTCAGGTCTTCTGTGTCTCCCTTTTTGTGAATTGATATAATGATACACTTCTTTTTTTCAATCCGTAGGTTAGAGGATTCTTGCATTATATATTATATATATATATATATATATATATATATATATATATATATATATATATATATACAGACACACACACATATATATATAATGTATATACAGTATATATGTGTGTATCTGTATATACTTTAAACATATATAAGTGTTTCCAATATCCACAAAAATAAAGGAGATTCCTGTGTTTACTAGCTTCAGATTTTGTAGATTCCATTAGTTCTCTCAAGTTTCGTCAAGACTACTTACGTTTTGTACCGATTGTTTTTATCCCATTAAATTTTCCATATATTCTTCATCTGTGAAAAGGCTTTAGTATTGTCGTGTATTTGTGTACCAACAATAGAAACTTTTTCATTAAGTAATCCCTTGTTATGGCCATTCACGCCGCTCGAATTTATTTTGTTGAACTCTTGTTTAACGCTTCGCTGGTAGAATTTAGATATTCAATTAAACTGTTTGAACGTTAGGGAAAGAAATGAGCCTGTGGTTTAATGAAACGACAGAAGGACGCGTAGATAGGCTTGTATATAAGAGTTCAATTGAGAAATACTGATGTGCTCCAAATAGAATTGTGTTTCTATCAATAACCTGACTAACAGCTTCCATTATCATTGATATTTTCTTCCTAAACAAATGGACGTATAAATAATGATGGTTAAAAGAGTAGTCGTCTATTCACTAAACGATTGTGTTTTCAAGTCTGAGCGTGGCAGCAGTAAGACTGGCGATGATGAAATATGAAATATTTTAGAGAAATTTTGATTTTGTGGCCATATAGAATAGCTCTTAATTAATATTCTTTGAGGGATTAAAGTAATTCCTTTTTCAATCAGTTCTTTAAAATCATTACATTTATTTCAACTAACAAAAGTAATTTTTCACGTATCGTGAAAGGGCCAAACCACAGACTCATCTATTTCAATCTCTTTACTTTCGTTGGCTAGAGCATTAAAGAATCATTCAAGTTTTCCTTCTTTCTGTATCCTTTTTTTAACGCGTTCATTCGCAATTTTTTGTTTCCATTTCAAAATCACAGGTCTTTAGAGAATCGACTGCTTGATATTAACTGCTGTTGATTAATGCTCATAATGTAGGATTTTCAATCATTTCAAAGGTCGGGAGAGAATGAAAGCAGAATAAAAGAGAAAAAATGCTTGATATGGCAATTATGACGTTTTAAGATTCTAAGTGACTGGTGGAAGTATCGCAACTTAATTTACAGATATAAAAAAATCAGATCAATCAAACAACAGTCGATGGCGAACAGCTGAAAATCATATGTATTAGCGTACTAACATATTTCTCTACCTTGCGCATTTTTATTTCATGAAAAAGTTAGTTCGCGGAAAGATTCTACAGTAATATTTGCTAACATTTTCAACTCGTTCGTGCAAACAACATTCGCTCCAGTAAAGAAGCCTTTCGTTATCTCTTTACTGTCGCCTAATAGGAATACGCCGGAGAAATTCCAAGAACGTATAAAACTTATATGCAAATCTGTATTCCCATAGAATGATATTTGCAGTTGATTGAGCTGTTATTTATGGGGATATTTCAGTCGAGTTGGATTTGCATAAGCAATCAATCGTGGCTTAAAAACGTCCCAGGAGTGGCAGTTTACTAAGAAACGATGGTTTCCCTGTTTCTTCATTTGAATAACCTCCCTTACTCAATTCTCTTCATCACTCTGAATGCGTCTTATATCAAGGACCTGCATAAGAAGCACCGTGTTTAGAAATTCAAACTTTAAATAACTAATATTTCTTCTTTAAAAACATTTGTGGTTTATAACATCTTACCAAGTATTTTCTAACGTACATGAGCAGTTTATTAACTGTTTAACAATTATGCATAACACTATTATTCAGGACCGTAATAAGCTAATACGTTTTTAGCTGTATTCTGAATAAGGAATAGATCCTTGTTATTCCTCGCTTTTGTTCTCTCATATTTTGTTGTCTCTCCTTTTTTGATTCGATGTAACTTCCTCTCAGTTTCTCATTCAAGGCTTTCTTTCGAGATATTGATTTGTTTCCTCAGTTTTTTTTTCAGTTATTATTCTATTAGCACTTTCCATAATACGTAGGCAATGTAGTCCTTGTTCCGTTTTTATCATCTAACTCAATAATTGCAGGTAGTAGGTTGGCCAGGGCACCAGCCACCCGTTGAGATACTACCGCTAGAGAGTTATGGAGTCTTTTAACTGGCCAGACAGTCCTATATTGGATCATTCTCTCTGGTTAAGGTTCACTTTCCCTTTGTCTACACATACACTGAGTAGTCTGGCCTATTCTTTACAGATTCTCCTCTGTCTTCATACAACTGACAACACTGAGATTAGCAAACAATTCTTCTTCACCCAAGGGGTTAACTACTGCACTTTTAATGTTCAGTGGCTACTTTCCTCTTGGCTAGGGTAGAAAAGACTCTTTAGCTATGTTAAGCAGCTCTTCCAAGAGAAGGACACTCCAAAATCAAACAATTGTTCTCCAGTCTTGGGTAGCGCTATAGCCTCTGTACCATGGTCTTCCACTGTCTTCGGTTAGAGTTCTCTTGCTTGAGGGTACACTCGGGCTCACTTTTCTATCTAATTTCTCTTTCTCTTGTTTTGTTAAAGTTTTTATAGTTTACATAGGAAATATTTATTTTAATGTTATCGTTCTTAAAATATTTTATTTTTCCTTGTTTCCTTTCCTCACTGGGCTGCTTTCCCTGTTGGGGCCACTAAGCTTATAGCGTCCTGCTTTTCCAACTAGGATTGTATCTTAGCTAGTAATAATAATGATAATAATAATAATAATAATAATAATAATAATAATAATAATAATAATAATAATTATTATTATTATTATTATTATTATCATTATTATTATTCAGCCCATTTTATATACGCCAGTTTCTTCTAAGCTCATACTTAAGTAACCCGCATCTTCCTTGTATCCTGGAATCTACTGAAGATGGCCAAAAGCTTCATCAAAAGTAATAGATTTCAGAGGGGGATTTGTTCTTAATAAGTTTACTTTCATCGTCATAGATTTGATGTCTAAACATATTTTGCTTATCATTCTGGTGGTCTGAATCTCATACATTCTATTAGTTAAATGTCTGCTGGACTTAAGAGTTCGACGATGCGTTGATGGTAATGTCTCATTGTATGTTTGTTAAATCACAGGTGATACTGATGAAGATTATTAGGTAGGTGCAATTTTGGTTGATTATTATATTACTCAAGTATTCTTTGACTTATCATTCGAAGTGACAAATGCAATAAAAAGGTTCGAATCACAAACTAAATGTAAGCTTTTTTCCTCAGTTATTGATTGAACTTAGTATGTGCATTTGTGATTGGTTACGATATTACCTTAAATATTTTTTACTCGAATCATCATTTGATATAATAAATTAAATATAACCGTTTATTTTCCTCTGATATTGATGATAGAGAGTAGATTCAATTGGGGATGGTTATGATATTACACAATTATTTTATTTTCTTATTATCATTTGATTTTAAATTATACTTTTTTTTGTGATATTGATGAAACTTATTAAGTATGTGAGTTTGGGGTTAGTTATTTTATTTACCAAATATTTACTTAATTTAACTTATCATTCGAAGTCACATATAAGATGGAGACGTTTTTCTCAGATATCGATGAAACTTAGGTATGTGCCTTTTGTGTTTGTTGCAATATTATTATTATCAAAATATTCATTAATTCAACTTATTATTTGAGGTCACAAATAGAAATAAATTTAAATGGTACGTTTTCTGTGATATTCATGAAACTCAGTAAATAGCTCCCTTTGCTATTTTTTATAATAATATCCAAATATTTTTTTAACTAGCCTTATCATTCAAGGTTGTAAATAAAATGTAAACTTCTTTCTTTAATTTTGATGAAGCACAGCTATTTCTTTTTTTCTCGAATATTTTTACATTGACCTATTTTTTCTAGTAGGCAGAATAAATTCTTATTTAATGAAATATTACAGGTAGAAATTTGTATTGGTAGGTAAGTATTTTCACCCAAATATTTTCCTAATTACCTATTTTTCCAAGTCGGAAGTCAATTTAAAAATTAAATTTCCGTATTTTATCCAGACTACAAAACCTTGATAGGTAGATATATCTGGTGTTCAGAAAAACGGTTGGACAGTGATGGTGCTTTCCTTGTGATGGCAGTCATTGAGAGATGGGTGTAATTCCATTTACTACAGATTGCATATTCATTACAAACTAGGTCTTTAAAGGTTGTTAACAAGCCATTTGTTTCAATGACTACATTCAAGTATGATTGTATTAAGTAATGTCGCTGCCGTATGGTAGTACATGTTGAAAATTAATTCTATTTCCTTTGACATTTTCGTTTAAAAATGTTCATATCTACTGCTTAGCCTGTTTGCCCAATAGTTTTTTATACAGTGAGCTAAAAATCATTTTTCTGTTGATTTTACTGAATGTCGGTTTTATTGTTTAATTACTGCTCTATTTTTGACCAGTGATTTAAGGATTCAGGTAAAATTGCTAATGTAGATTTTTATGGATAAGATAAAGGATGTGGTTTATTTTTTTCCAGATTTCCTGGTGGTAAAACCTTTGCATAAGGTATGACACTAAATCTCGTCACTATATGTGACATATATACTTGGTAAAGTATAGGTAACCTGAACTTAACTGTAACACCACATAACCAAGCTTTATATTTTACCAACCCAGGTTGTGTGTAGATACAAAAGTTCTATCTATTAATTATTCACAAATATTAGATCACCACCTCTGCTTGTCACTTTGTACACAATTAAAAGGCCTAAAAATTACAAAATACAATATATTGTAGAAAATAAAATCAGATTGTTATTTAGCGTGAATCCATCAATTTTTCCAAAGGAAGAACTCCCGAACTATCAGCGAGTATAATATATCTTCTACAGTAAAGGTGCCGCATTGCCAATAAGCTAAGCTGCTTATTTTCGTATGATAAAAAGATCTATCAATCGAACTGTTTAGGGAAACTTGTTTATGAAAAAATACCGAGAATACCATGTCACCATTCGCTTCAGTAAAACGGAATTGAATTGTATTGAATAAAAAATTTAGGAACTAAGCCAAAGCACTGGGGCATCAAAGACCATTATTCAACAACGTTATGTTCAGTACCTTCAGATATCCTCTAACCATGCAAAAAAGAAAAAAATTCACTACATTGTGTAAAGAGAGATGATAATAAAAAAAGATTGCTCCCATACTATTATAATTAACTAAACATATTCTGCATACCCAAGAAATTTTCGAATACATAATTCATTGGCAAACTCTTGTGACCAATTAAGGTCATGAAATGATTTGTACCTTAACCCTCTTCACTCAATTTCAATAGTAATTCCTTTTTTATTCTATAATAACCTCTGTCTGAGGTAAATTATGCCTACTTACACATTCTTGCTATGAAATGAAATGCTTTTGCAATTCCCAACTTTCCCCACAAAAAAGACAATCGCAAAGTTTTTTTTATGATATTTAATTATTTTTGTCAAAGTGGACGGACTTTTTGTCTGGTTAATGATCCGATACACTTATTCCTGCAACAGGTAATACTTGTCATTTATGCTTTCTGGGTATTTGATATTTAATAGCTTCTGCAAAATTCTAATCAGATATAGGCTGTTCACTGCAAAGTTTAAATATTCCAGTATATTCATATATCCCATTTATGTGATTCATATCCTTCAAATGAATAATTAAACTAATTAGTGCTTTTCCCAAATTTATTGAAAGAATATTAGCCTCTTAATTGTACAGAATTTTGGCAAGGAACTTCTCAAGACATTTAAAAGCTTATTTTGTAATAGTCGTGAATTCCCAAACTGGTTTCCAACATAATCCAGTTAATATGTAAGCTAGTCATTTAAATTCATTAATATAAAGCATTGAATACAAATATACCTGACAATAATAAGGAAAATGACATTGCAATGACAATAAAACAATTGACTTTTCATCCGGTATCAATTTCATTAAGGTTTGTCAAAAGGGCGTATAAATTCTTTGTACATATGCATCATAAGTACTGGTAATCTTGTAAATCTATACATCATAACCATATATAATTTCAAAAGAAAATTAAATTATATCAAGAAATTATCCTTGTCTCAATTGCTGAAATACTGTAATAGAAGCCTAACTAAACTGATGTCTAACACGGTAACCATGTAGTATATGAGAGTTATACCATCAGATATCAACGACTCTTCAGCCTTTATCCAGCAAAGACCGTAGAGGTTTTACATGGTTTTCAAAGTAACCGTAAAGTTAATAAAACTTTGGAAGACCTGAAGAAAAGTCTTTTCTTTTATTCCCCCCAAAGTTCTAGTATAAGACAAGTCATGAAAAGTAGAAGTAAAATCTATCTACTATCCTGCGCAACAGAATCTCTAAACAAGATATTTATATCTCTTGCTATTTCATATAACTATTCGCGTAAGTATATGTGTATATATTATATAGTATATATGCATATATGAATAATGTCCATTATTCACTTTCTAATAATAATAATAATAATAATAATAATAATAATAATAATAATAATAATAATAACAATAATAATAATTCTAAGTAGCAGTAGCACACTAATAAAGCTAGAAAGTACTGCTTCAATCACTTCTTGGCATATCCATCTTTCCTCCACCATGATCCCCTCAAACCCTCTTCCCGAAGCAGTTAGACACTAACGAAGTCTATTTAACGAGATAACAGATATGTATCCTCAAACTCACTAATTAATTGAGTATCAATTTCACGTGTACCCATCATTTCCATTTTCCCAACTACTCTCCCTTATTCTCCATGGTATCGATTTCTTTTTAAAGCAATATTAAAAACTTCTGTCGACGATCTAGTGTGCAAAATGTTGGTACCAGTTTCACTTCCCTTGAATAATTTAAAACAGTAAGTTTTACTCCTCTCTCTCTCTCTCTCTCTCTCTCTCTCTCTCTCTCTCTCTCTCTCCTCCGATTTTGAGGTCAAGCCATTATCTTCTTTCCTCATCATGCAAGTGTTAGTGATTGATTGGAGGGTAAGGGAAAACCAAAGCCCTCTGGGTGCCTCACCCTACCAGTTACGCCATCTTTTGGAAGAAAGTGGAATTTATCACCGAAATGGATCTGTCAGCATTTTAATTAGAGGCCTAAAACAGGCGAGGGAAGCTTTCAGTAAACCAGGACTAAAAAGCTTTTTATTACTCCTTGTTCATCTGCACATTCCCTGCAACTTTCAGGACTCGATCACTCACAAAACTGATTTTTTTAGAAAAAAAAATATGTTAATGAGCTGGTAATTGATGTAGAAACTGGGCTAAAATCTAATGACAATTTGAACTTCCAAACAATTTCTCAATTGTTCCTGATCACTGTATAATACACCATAAGGAAGGAAGAAGGCATAAAATCTTAGCCTAAAGAAAACGTCAGACAAGAGGAAACAAAAGTGCTGCTAATGATGAAAAATTGCTATTGAGATAATGATGTTAATGATAACCAGAGAAAAAAAAAACAAAGGTCACTGTTCACACCATTCTATGAAACTGCTAATAACGTAATGGGATCTACAGACCATTAGGTATATACTAGGCATTAAGTTCATATCCGAAAACGTAGAGCAAATCCGTCACCCATTAACTATTAGGCTTATTCTCCACTTTCCCCTTCGTTTTGTCTCTCCCCTTTCTAATCACCCTTCCCGACTCCCGTCTATCTCCCTCTCCGCTTCCCCTTTCAGCATCATAAAATAAATATGGCAAATATCCTGGACTGCTCCTAGGCTGTGTGTTCAATCCCTTTAATTGATCTTTAATAGGCAACTTTATTGAGCAAGTTTATTATATTACCGTGTGTCACTTTATTAACAGAGTAATTGATTATCACTTTCATGACTTGTATTATGAAGTGTTATATATGTATATACACACACACACACACACATATATATATATATATATATATATATATATATATATATATACATATATATATATATATATATATATATATATATATATATATATATATATATATATATATATATATATATTTCAAAGGTAAATTATTCTTAATTTCATGATAAATGCTTTTCCCTAAGATAGGATTGAAACCTATGCTTCTTAATTAGTATAAAATAGAAAATAACTGGAAAAAAGACTACAAATTAGGCTATTAAAAGAGGTATAAGATTATTTCAAGCTTGTATCCCGTGACATGTGAGAATTTTGTTACTTATACGCGTGACTTTCGTTTTTAGAATATTGTGCCACATAAGAGTTTTTAATGTCGAATTCACTAGAAACTTCCCCATGTGAAATTCATTTTAATCTTAAGTACTTTTATTTGGGCCAAAACAAAACTAGACAGCGACTCTTCCAATCAAATTATCGAGAAAACTGAAATTATATTTCGACTCTCTTGTGCACGATTCTGTGGAATTTACTTACTTGTACTTAGAATAGAAATCAACTCTCTCCTGCTTGACAGCCGAATTAAAGTTATGAACCCACTGCCGTGTAATATTTTTCAGTCATAAACACGTTTTACTTTAATTCTTTTGTTATGGTGAGGTAGTAGATTGGCCAGGGCACCAGTGCCCCGTTGAGATAGTACCACTAGAGATTTAGTGGGTCCTTTGACTGGCCAGACAGTACTACATTGTATCCTTTTCTCTGGCTACGGTTCATTTTTTCCCTTTGCCTACACATACAACGAATAGTATGGCCTATTTTTTACATATTCTCATTTATCCTCATATACCTGATAACACTGAGATTACCAAACAATTCTTCTATCAAGGGGTTCACTACTGCATTGTAATTGTTCAGTGGCTATTTTCCTCTTGCCAAGGGCAGAAGAGACTCTTTAGCTATGGTAAGCATCTCTTCTAAGAGAGGGACACTCCAAAATCAAAGCATTGTTCTCTAGTCTTGGGTAGTGCCATAGCCTCTGTACCATGATCTTCCACTGTCTTGGGGTAGAATTCTCTTGCTTGAAGGTACACTTGGGCACATAATTCTATCTTATTTCTCTTCCTCTTATTTTGTTGATTTTTTTTTTTTAATTTATGTATGGAATACTTATTTCAATGTTGTTACTTTTCTTAAATCATTCCATTTCAATTGTTGATTACCTCTCCTATTTCCTTTCCTCACTGCGCTATTTTCCCTGTTGGAGCGCGTGGACTTATAGCATCCTGCTCTTCCAACTAGGGCTGTAGCATAGCAAGTAATAATAATAATAAAAGCGTTGAACCACATATATTTTCCAATATCGACCTTGGCAATAAATCCCCAAACGGAAAGAGCCTGGCCGGTAGAGTTACTGCCCTTGGTTGGTTGCTTGTTTGATTGGTCCAAACCAATGTTGGAACACAGGCTCTTGCGTAGGCAGCCCATAAGGGAACTTGTTTGTGAATGGGTATTTTTCAAAGAAAATCTAGATTCTTTAGGGTTGGAGGAAAAAAAGTTAGTTAACCTGCAAGGGGGTGAAGTTACTGCTCAGTTTTGCTTCAATTTAGGTGTTTGAAACGTGGCTCAGGTAAAATCACTTATTATAAATTAATTGCCTTTTTAAAACTTCTTTCTACGGTCAAATTAATTCGGCGTTATGAGCGTGTATGTATGTATATATATATATATATATATATATATATATATATATATATATATATATATATATATATATATATATTATCAATTAAATCAAATAACTTTGTAGTGATGACAGTTTCAATAATTATTGATATGCTTGTAAAGAGGATTTTTTGTGTAACCGATAATCTGAGGATAGCAAAATTAAGGTTTGGCTATCATAGAAATATATATATACAGTATATATGTATATATGTATATATATATATATATATATATATATATATATATATATATATATATATGTGTGTGTGTGTGTGTGTATATATACACATATACATATAAAATTCTATGATATATATATATATATATATATATATATAAATATATATATATATATATATATATATATATATATATATATATATATATATATATATATATATATATATATATATATATAAAGTAACATAATTATTTATTATAAGTAAAAGGCAACTGCAAAATTGCTTGGATATACATCAGTTCGTTGTAAGAATCTACGTGTATTTGTTGGCTATTAAAGTTTATAAGAACATGGCACCTTTTTATAAGCTGACATTCATATCATTCATTATTTCTACTTTGTTTCTAGTAGATCATTCATTTCCTTTATGTTCCAAAGTCTCTCTCTCTCTCTCTCTCTCTCTCTCTCTCTCTCTCTCTCTCTATCTCTCTCTCTCTCGTACCCTCCGAATTTCCCTCACCTTGTCTCACTTTTCTATTGCCTCTCTTTTTGTGAACTATTTGGCCTAACTGCTCCTCTTTTCGCTTTACTCCGAGTCCAACAATCATTGGCCTTTACTCTTTCCTTCCTCCCCATTCCCCAAAGGTTTCCCCAGTCCATTGTTTATCGCTCCTTCCTTTGATTTGTTTCCTCACAGCTTTCCAAAATTCCTATCGTCCCTATTTTCTTTCCGTTCTTCCTTTGAACGTTCTTTGAAGGCCTCTTTATTATGCATCGCGTTGCTTACTGCAATGTATCATGTTCCGGCATCGTTCATTCAGGATTTTTATCCGTTCATCTATTAACCTCCCCCTAATCCATTCTTATCCATTCTCTTCCTCCTCTCTTCCTGTCTATGACCCCCTGACCCTCCTCCAGTCACAATCTTCTTCCCCTAACGGATCACAATCAGGATAACCCAAACATGAAACACCGCAATACTTCATTAATGTGACGTAAACGGCGTCATTAAAATCAAGGCGTATGCCAAAGCCTACCTAATGGCTACTATGGATAAGAATTAGAATACCATTACAACTAAATTGCAGACGCTGATAGTATATAGCCGTTGTACACAAACGCAAAGTAATGACTACTACATTATTCTAGTAGACTAGTACAAAGGTCTCGATGTACTTACTCCATCAAATATCTGTAGCCTATTGTAGGCGTTATTAAACAAGTGTAAAAAATACCGCGGTTTCTGTTATGTAAACAAAGTTAAAAATCTCTCGCCTACACACACATACCCACACTTATAACTTAAAGATGCAGCCCAGTACACAAACTGTAATAAATAATTAGAAAAAAAGAAACATTCAAAGATATTTGTTAAACTTAGGAAGGCAAACAACAAAAATATAGTTGATCAACACCAATCTATTAATTATGGTATTAGATATGACGGATTGTGTAATTTTATAACAAAAACTGTTCAGGAAAGGAATACGATCCATTTTCATCTTGGAAAATCTTCACCTTCCATGTCACAATAACTGTCCAAGTGAGACCATTCTTTCAACTTGCTTTCTCGCGCTTTATATTTTTGGTGGTTAACAAGATAAGAGAACAGCGGACTCGAAATTGGCATAAAACAATTTCTTCCTATTTCTTATTTTTATCTAAGAAGCTATTTAGACTTAAATGGATGACGAGGAACCCAGCTACAGATACTGACAAAAGCGTTCGGAACCGCCGGTTTCCGCTAAGGCTAAGCAATTCTGCCACACAAATAAATTTTGTCCTTCCAAAAGATACATACCCATATCTCTTAAAACTTGATTATTACCTGTTTGCGTAATACGGATAAAAACAGAAAAACAAACCGAATCAATAAAATTTTAGGCGATAAACTTATTCAGTAGCACAAAAGTCCGTAATGAATGTCAAATTTCTGTTTTAATCCGTCCTGTTGTACTACAACGACACTTTAAACGTTGGGGCTTACTAAATTGAATAACTTCATCATAAGTTTAACTGTCTCAATTAGGTCTAGTTAAACCACAGTCCCACGTGCCAAAGAGAGACCCAATTGTGGGTACTTATGATTGACTTTCTCATGTGTAGTTCTGCTCCGTTTGAAAATTAACTAACGTCATGAAGAGGAGATCAGGGCTGAAAGACACAGAAGTCTTTTAATATGTTAAAAACAACATCAAATCGCTGGACTTTTGATAGGGCAACAAACTATGCCAAAGAATAATATTTTAATCACCAAACTTGACATATTGATTGATAATAAAAACTAAAACAATTTTGGAAATTCTAGTACCTTGGAAGCTCACTCTACAAACAGATGTAATGTAACGGACTGTCTTACATTAAGGAAACATGGTAGTACAAGATATGGAAAGAAATTAATCCGTTTTAAGGTAATCTCTCCCTACATCAAGTCACAAAAAAAATATTTTCTTTATATAAAGAGGTCATTGCTAGTTACGTGACTTATTTCGGAATTAAAGTGGCCAGCATGTTCCTGGTGATCAAGATGTTGATCACAAGGCGATTAAATTGTGGAGAGCAAATGTTTAGAATTATTTCCTTAGTAATATTTTTCCAGGATATGCCTTGCTGAAATATATGAGGCTTCTTGATTCCTTATTAGATACATTCACTCAAAATTCTATTCAATAATTGTACAGACCTCTAAGCAGAAGCATTTACAATGTATGAACAACTGGTATTTGATATATGTAGTAAAAAATGTATTCTAATTTCTCCATGGTCAACAGTGGGTAGGAAGATAGATTTATCTAACTATCTGCATTACTAAAATAATGAATGTTTGTCATCATAGAAAGATGGCTGCTTTTTAGACACAAACCTCAGCACTATCATAAGATTTAAGTAAAGATCACATAAAATACAAAACAAACTGAATATGATTGGGTTTTTGCTATTTTTAAAGTTGTTCTAAAATCAAACATTTCACATAATAAATCGTCAGTTTCAATGTTATATTGAACCCCTGACCGTTTGCAGAAGTTGATAATATAGATACCGCTTTCATGCACGACTTGTATCCTGAACAATGTACATTTAAAGGTTAAAGGTATCTGGTTTTAGTTCTTGTTTCATCAGAATAGATACACACCAGAGTGTCAGCCGGGCAAGTCCAACCACCAGCTATGGTGCCCAATCACAGCATCAATCACAGCAACGCGACCCAATTCTCGAACGATCTTACAATCTCAAAAGATTCGGTGATGCAGAACCCTCAGATTCTCGTCATGCCGATCCTCAGGGATCGCGTGATCTAGAGCGTCCTTGCCCTACGGTTGCTCCTCCTCTTGGATTTCGGGCGGGAATCGATCTGGTGCTATGTGAATGCTAGATAAATACATTTACCAATATACTAACCAGGAGGCTAGTACAGTGATAACATGTTCCTAAAAAAATCTGCATCTTTATAGTTATTATTATTACTAGCTAAGCTACCACCCTAGTTGGTAAAGCAGGATGCTATAAGCCTAAGGGCTCAAAAAGGGAAAAATAGCCCAGTTAGGAAAGGAAACAAGAAAATAAATATAAGATCTAAGAAGTAATGAAAGATTGAGATAAAATATTTTGAAAACATTAACAACATGATAACAAATATTTGATATATAAACTATAAAAGGACTTATGTAAGCCTGTTCAACATAAAAACATTTGCTGCGAGTTTGAACTTTTGAAGTTCTACTGATTCAACTACCCGATTAGGAAGATCATTTCACAACTTGGTCACAGCTGGAATAAAACTTCTCAAGTACTGTGTAGTATCGAGCCTCATGATGGAGAAGGCCCCACTATTAGAATTAACTGCATACCTAGTATTACGAACAGGATGGAACTGTCCAGGAAGATCTGAATGTAAAAGATGGTCAGAAATACAAAAAATCTTATGCAATATGCACAATGAACTAATTGAACGACGGTGCCAGATATTAATACCTAGATCAGGAATAAGAAATTCAATAGACCGTAAGTTCCTGTCCAACAAATTAAGATGAGAGTCAGAAGCTGAAGACCAGACAGGAAAACAATACTCAAAAGCAAGGTAAAATGAAAGAATTAAAACACTTCTTCAGAATAGACTGATCACCAAAAATATTACAAGACTTTCTCAATAAGCCAATTTTTTGTGCAATGGCAGAACACACAGACCTGATGTGTTTCTCAAAAGTAAATTTGCTGTCGTGAATCACACCTAAAATCTTAAAAGAGTCATACAAAATTACAGAAACATTAACAATGCTGAGATCAGAATGTTGAGGAGCCGTGGTCCTTGACCTTCTTACAATTATACTTTGAGTTTTGTTAGGATTCAACTTCATTCCACATAATTTGCACCCAGATCTACATTTAGGAGATGGAATTGATGCAAAGAGAGTAGCATCATCTGCATATGCAACAAGCATGTTTTCTAGACCAAACCACATGTCATGTGTATATAGTATGAAAAGTAATGGGCCAAGAACAGTACCCTAAGGAACACCAGATATCACTAAAATCCAGGCCAATCATACGAACTTCCTGACCACAATCATATTCTCCAAGGCCTTTGTGAAAACCAAATTGCAAACTAAGGAACAGATGATTACCTTCAGCAAAACTATTAAGACATTTTGCCAAAAGGCATTAAAAAACTTTAGCTAATATGGGAGTTATGGAAATTTGGCGGTAATCAGTTGGACCTGAGCTACCACAAACATATTTACAAAGTGGAGTAACATTACCAATTCTCCAAGTGCTAAAAGCTCCTCTTCTTGCTAAATTGCGCAAAATAACAGATAACTTTGGAGCTAAGAAATCTGCAACCTTTATAAAAATCAAAGGAAAAATACCATTTGGGTCTACACCTCCATAAGCATCAAGGTCCGTCAAGAGAGCTTTAATTTCACGAGATTGAAAAACTAAACTAGTTAGTTTAGCCTCAGGAAAACAGGAATGAGGAAGTTTGAGTTTCTCATTACTCTGCTTGTTGTCAAACACATCTGCCAAATGGTTGCCTTTTCCTTTGGACATTGAGTGACAGAGCCATCTGAGTAAAGGAGGAACTGTTGCATCTACACCAAAGAGAGTAGATTTATGGGTAGTCCACCACTTATGCTCCTGGGTTGTACAAGAAAGGGATTCTTTTGTGGTTAAATTGTATTCTTTTTCAGTTGAAGCATAAACTCTCTGAGCAGAAGCTCTAAGCTGAGTATAGTTATTTCAGATTAAATCTGATCTTTTACCTTTCCAAAAATGATAGGCCTCCTGCTTCTCCAAATAAACACGTCTACAATCATCATTGAACCATGGTTTGTCCTTCACTCGGTACCTTAGTACACGAGAAGGGATGCGCCTATCAATTATGTTGACTCGATTCTCATTCAATAGGACTACAGGATCAACACTACTATACAACTGTGACCAATTCAAGCCCAAAAGATCATGTAAAATCTCATTCCAGTCTGCTTGAGATTTCATATAAATCTTACATGAGTAAGATACATCAGGGCCAGGCTGCTCAGTCTTCACTACTAAAGAAGTCAAGGCATGATCAGATGTCCCAACTGGTGAACCAACCTTACTTGTTATAACGCTTGGGGATTCGGTTTATACGAGGCCCAAGCAGTTACCAGACCTGTGAGTAGCTTCACTTATGATTTGCTCACAGCCTGATTCAGAGGCAAAGTCTAAAGCTCTCAAGCCATGGCGATCGGTAGGAGAAACAGAACTTAACCATTCCCTATGGGGAGCATTAAAATCACCAACAAAGACAAAAGAGGCATTTCTATCATCTTCTTGTATCTTAGCCATAATGGTAAGAAGACAATCGAAGATAGAATCATCCATGTCAGGATTCCAATAGATCGAACACAAATAAAACTTGTTATGCCTGCCACAAACTTTTATTACCTGAATCTCATGACATCCACATTCATAGCAGGACTTATGAGAAGCAGGGTACTCAGTCCTAATATACTCGTACACCGCCATTCCCTTGGCCCTAGGGATGGCATCACGTTTCAACATTATTGGCTTCTTAAAACCAGTTATAAGGAACTCAGATGAGTGCCTCAGAAACCAAAGTTTCTGAGCACAAAAGAATGTCATACTGTCTGGACACAACTGTAAGGTCTTGAATATTTGCATGAAGACCACGTATATTGCAATACAGCGGACGACATTGATGAAATCTAGGACATAATGGTCCCGGATTTTGTTCAATGTCTCCACAGAGCATAACAATTGATGGTAATAAAAAAGATAAATCATACTTAAAAACCAAATCAACAAGAAATATAACAAAAACAATATGTACAGAAATATAAATAAAGTGATTGATCAAACCCATAGACTATAGAAAAAAAGTCAGAAAACTGGTCAACATGGAGGAGCCAATACACCATGCAAGGCTAAATACCCTCCAGAATAGCCACTTCAACTGAAGAGAGGACAGTAAGGATCGTTTTGAAAAGTAAAAGAATTGGATAAGGAAAAGACAACCTCTTGATAAACCCCCCAGGCATCCATGGCCTTTCTATTGAGCCTGCCTAACACACCATTTAAAAAAAAACAAGAGGAAAAAAAAAAATAGAATAGTGTGCCGAGTGTACCCTCAAGCAAGAGAACTCTATCCCAAGACAGTGGAAGACCATGGTACAGAGGCTATGGCACTACCCAAGACTAGAGAACAATGGATAGATTTTGGAGTGTCCTCCTAGAAGAGCTGCTTACCATACCTAAAAAGGCATTGTCGGCATTCATATAGATTTTTAGAAATATTGTGTAAGAATATAGAAAATATAACCGAGTACTCATCTGAAAGGGAAAAAAGAAGAGTACAAAAGGATAATGCTTGCCTTTATATGGAAATATCAATGAAAGCATTGGCAAGCATACGTGCCTGAGATTTGCCTTCCAGCATCACTGAAGATGAATCACATTCATTGTTCAAAAAAAAAAAAAAAAAAGAAGAATAAAACAAAAACAACAGAAAGCCCAAATCGTATAACGACAAGAAAAAAAATTAAATACTTGTATCAATACATATTTTGTAAAATGGAAAGCGGGAAAAACTATTTTGCTAAAATGTTTGTGTGTCCGTGTAATCCCAGTAAAGCCCCGTGTTCAGATATTTAAATACACAATCAAAACGGGGAAATTTTGCGACACCCCGAACCGGATAAAAATGTATGAATAAATCAATCAATATAGATCCAGGCATTATCAGCGTGAAATAATCATAAATGCAATTATTTTAGGTACTGCATCGAGAAAAATAGAAAACAATACATTTAGAAGAAAGATTAGAATCTCTCTCTCTCTCTCTCTCTCTCTCTCTCTCTCTCTCTCTCTCTCTCTCTCAACACAAACACACAGAGACCTACATATATATATATATATATATATATATATATATATATATATATATATGTGTGTGTGTGTGTGTGTGTGTATGTATGTATATATATACATACATATATATATATATATATATATATATATATATATATATATATATATATATATGTATGTATGTATGTACGTATATATATACATACATATATATATATATATATATATATATATATATATATATATATATATATATGCGTGTGTGTGTATATATATAAATTAGTTAATACGAAGGAACACAATATCAAGCAACAATTATAAATATATAGAGAAACACATATAGAACTATGAAACCTTTTTAAGTCCGTAAACAAAGACAAGATATTTAAACAAAAACTCGTAAGATTGTCAGTAATTAATAAATAAATTTTCTTTCTAATAAGTTATTAGCATTCAAAGAATTTGTTAGATGATAGGAAGGACAAAATGAAGTAAATACGTGATCGGAAGTCTATCGAGGGTTATGAAGTATATGTATTACCGACTCTATAAACAAAACACTTTGTTAAATAATTTCTTTAATACAATATGTTGATGAATATATAAAAGACGTTAATGATATTGTATCTTTTATCAATAAAGATAAAAGAGTTGTATTAGAAACTCACTTAATGAAAATTTGCTCCACCAGTTTTTAAAAAAATCATAATAGGAACATGAAGACTAAATAGTTGTTAATGTCGATATCAAGAGTAAAAAATGTAACCTTTCATAGGAAGATTTCCCTGGTAGGCATACCATTGCATGGACATAAACATGCACAGACACACACACACACACACACATATATATATATATATATATATATATATATATATATATATATATATATACATATATATAAACACACACACACACACACACATATATATATATATATATATATATATATATATATATATATATATATATATATATATATATATATATATATATATATACACATATATTGGGTACGGGCAATTTCCTGATTGCATATTTTCATTTCTTTATTTTTATCGAACAACATTTCGAATTTCTTGTTAAAAATGATTCCAAGTAAAGACACATTACTTTTTTCACTAATTCAAAAATGACTTCAGTATTTTCACGTGATGTTATCAGTTTGTTGAATATGTACAAACACTACTTTAAGCTGAGATGGAGCAAAGGCTTGGTTATTACGCTAAAGTTCATGTCATATATCTATTAGATGACAATGATATCGTATTGGCATGGTTTACAAAGTTGAATCTGTCAATGGTGTGACGATTTCGTACATACGTCACTAGTTTTTGAGTACAGTGGCATGCAGTCCCTCTAGATATAGCAAATGATGGGTGTCAGTTTCTTGTCCTAAATTTACTGTCTCCGTCAGAATGTTGATACCAGATTTTCTCTAGATGGTGTTCTTGAAGCTAATCATTAAAAACTTTCTTTTTATATGTGATACAGAAATGGTGAATCAAGTGATCGAAGTCATTCCACATATTTTGGCCAGCAGCCCTTATTACTTAGGCAGGTGTATTGTTATACGGCCCTATTCTTTTATAAGGAGATTTTACCATATCGCAGGGCAATTCTTAATAAAGTCTGCAATGTCCTATTACTCTCACAATGTGTAAATGGCAGAATGCTAGTTTTAACAAAAAGTGATTAGAAATATAAGATGATACTATTTTTCAAGATTTTCTTCACCACTTATATCTTTATGCAAATTTTGATTGTTATTGTTGGTGTACTATTCAACAAGAAATTGTTTGGCTGTATTATTCTTCATTATTTTCGCTGTACCCACTACTGAAGACAACTTGACTTAGACTTGGTACACTATTTACATTTATGTCTATTTTATAGTGAAAAAGGGTCTAAGTATTCAATGAGCGTTATTATCATCATAATTATTATTATTACTAGCTAAGCTACAACCCTAGTTAGAATAGCAGAATGTTACAACCCTTCCTTGGGCTCCAGCAGGAAAAGTAGCCCAGTTAGGAAAGGAAATAAGGAAATAAACTATATATGAAAGGTAATGAATAAAAAAGTATAAAATATTTCAAAGTCAATAAAACTCTAGGATAAATCTGTCTTATATAAACTATGAAAAGAGACTTGCGTCCATCTGTTTAACATAAAGGTTCCACCGAATGAGCACTACTTACAGGATGGTAAAGTCTGAGTAGATATAAGTACAAAAGAGGGGTCAGATTTATGAAAAATATGAAATTAACTGGAAAAAAGTGCCAGAAATTAATATCCAGACCAGGAATAAGTAATTTTATACACTGTAAGCTTTTGTACAATATAATAAATGAGTTAGCAGCTGAAGACCAAACCCGTAACTACCACTCGAAACATGGTAGAGTGAATACAGTTTTAAGCATAA
The DNA here is from genome assembly GCF_036898095.1 of Palaemon carinicauda. Taxonomy (NCBI): domain Eukaryota; kingdom Metazoa; phylum Arthropoda; class Malacostraca; order Decapoda; family Palaemonidae; genus Palaemon; species Palaemon carinicauda. Next base: position 39,369,518 of record NC_090739.1, on the reverse strand, counting down.
ATTGATCACTGAAAACCTTAAAGAATTTTCTTAACAAGCCATTTTTTTGTACAGTTCAAGCAGAAACAATCCAAATGTGTTACTCAAAAGTAAATATGCAATCACGAATCACACCTAAAATTCTAAATGAGTTGTATATACTTAAAGAGACATTGTCAATGCAAAGATCTGGATTTTGAGGAGCCAACCTCTTCAACCTACTAACAATCATACTTTGAGTTTTGTTAGGATGCAACATAATGCTCCATAATTTGTCCCATGCATTAAGTTTAGCTAGAACTTTATTAATGGATTCAGCAGTCATAAGTCAACATCCAGGACATGGAATTGATCCAAAGAGAGTAGCATCACCGGCACATGCATCAAGCTTGTTTTCTAGTCCTAACCACATGTCATCTGTATATAGTATGAAAAGTTATAAGTAGAGAACGCTACCCTGAGGAACACAAGACATTACATTCCTAGAGTCCCTATGGTGCCTATTAACAGCTATCATTAACATTCTGTTACTTAAAAACTCAATAATGATGTTAAGAAAAGACCCACCCACTCCCATTTCTTCAAGTTTGAAAACAAGGGCCTCATGATCAACACAGTCAAAGACAACACTAAAATCAAGGCCAATCATAAGAGCTTTCTGACCTACATCGAAGGACTTTTGCACAGCATATGAAATTGTAAGGAGGACATCAAAAGTTCCAAGGTCTTTACAAATGCCAAACTGCAAAATAGGGAACAGATTATCACCTTCAGCATACCTATTTAGATGTTTTGCCAAAAGATATTGAAAAACTTTAGAAAGTGAAGGAGTTGTGGAAATTGACGGTTATTTACAAGGCCAGAGATACCACAAACTCATTTACCTAACAAAGTAGGTTAGAACAGAGCTTATGGAAGACTACGCCAATGATTTAAGTCAGAACAAAAACTATTGGGTAACTAGAAATCAGGTACTCCAAGCAAATTCGTCTTTATAGTGAAACTCTTAAGAGGCTGTTTATATTCAGACAGGAAACTCTGATGAATCAAGAAGCCTTATACTGTATACCCACATATGTATCACACACGTTTGTACACTATAACGGTATTTCCTAAAGACGCCCTCGAAGTCTCTTCAGCTGAAATGGTGTATGGCGACCCGTTGGTCGTCCATGCCATTTTTTTTTTCGTCTACAACTTTCTCCGGCAATCTCCAGCATCTACGTCACGTCGTGGGAAAATTTACTCTATGGTGCTAAGCAACACATACTAACAAATCCGCACTCCGCAATGCATGTTTTCCTGCGCAATGACACTAGCAAGCCACTGCGTCTGTGTGGGGATTACAGGCACCTGAACATGCAGACAAAGCTGGATCACTACCCCCTTCCATATATCGCCGAGGTGACCTCCTACTTGAACAAAGCAAAGGTTTTGTCCATGCTCGACCTCCTGAAGGTGGATTATCAGGTGCACATGAACCTAGAAGACATCCCAAAGACCAACATCACCTCCAAATTCGGTACATAAACCTTCAATTACTCTTGTTTTGTCCTTCGTAAGGTTAGGGCCACTTTTCAACGTCTCATGGACGACATACTTGGGTTTTCTTCCACAAAAGAAGAACACCTCCGTCTTCTACGCATCGTGCTCGACCGCCTAGTCCAGCACTACAAGTGTACCTTTGACGCCAATGAAGTATCGTTCTTAGGGCACCGCATCACTCCTGAAGGAGTCCACTCGTTCACAGAGAAGGTAGCAGCTGTTCAGACCTTTCCCACATCCTCGACCATCAAAGCACTGCAAGAATTCTTGGGCATGAGCAACAATTATCGTGTCCAGCCAGCCATCACTGCCCGTCTTGCCTCCCTTCAACGCCTCCTTCATGGGCAAGCCAAAAGGCCTGAAGTCGGGTCCCCTTCAAGAAGCAGCCTTCTGCAATGCAAAGAAAGCCCTATCAACTCTCCTTCTCTCCACTGATGACAGCAACATCACTATTTGGGCAGTCCTTGACCAGGTGGACACCGACTTGCCTCACCCATTGTTCTTCTTCATTAAAAAACTGTCCAAGGCAGAATCCAGCTACTCTATCTTCAACCGCGAATTGCTGGCAGTGCACTTGACTGTCCGTCACTTTTGATACTTGGAATGTATATCCTTCGTCATTCGCACGGACCACATGCCTCTGGTGCATGACTTCACTCGACAGTCCGAAGCCTGGTCCACCCATTAACACTGACATCTCTCCGCTGTGGCTGAATACTGTACCAACCGTGCTTCACACAATTGTATATAATTCCTTTTGTATATATTATGCTTGTATCTTCGCTCCTCCCTCGCACTAAAACGAGCATGAAAATTCCTGTCTGGTTTTTCCTCTGTAATATTGTCTGTCTTGTGAACTTGTTATGTCCTGTTGCCTTGAGGTTTTGTATATAAGGAGAGTGTTCCACAATAATATAACTCAGTCGTTTCCAATCTGTCTTTGAGTTCACACCCTTACTCGGCGCCGTCACATTGGTGACCCCGGAAGTCGACTCGCTCCCACCACCTTCCACCCCCACCTCCCTCGCCCCTCCATCGTTGGTACTATGACGGAGGCTGACTCTACTCCGGCAGTTGGCACTGCGGCCGCCCCATTGAAACTTTCACCGTTCGCCAGCGGAGAAGCGTTCGCTTGGTTTCAACGCGCTGAAGTCCACTTTCGTATCAGGGGCGTGACTCACTCAACCACCAAAGCGGATTATGTTCTCGCGGCGATACCCGAGGACACCTTCCCAGAAATATCCGACTGGCTTTGTGAACAAGGAGACACCCCAATAGCGTATGACGCCCTCATATCATACCTTCTGCAGCAGTACTCGCCGTCGCCAGCCGCCCGTATAGCAAAGCTTTTTCAGCTCTCGCAACAACCGATGGGGGACCAAAGGGCTTCGCTTGCCCTCAGGGAAATGACCAGTATCCCTCGCCTTGAACCTGCCGCAGACGGCTCTCCTCGTGAGGTGAACCTACTCCGTGCCCTTTGGATACGCCGTTTACCTGAACCTGTGCGCGCTGCCATACCCGATGTCGATAGTTTACCCATAAAGGACTTGATGACCAAAGCCGACGCCCTTAAGGACAGCCACTTCAAGACCTCTATCAACGCCTCCACCCCTGACGACGAGGATGCCTATTCAACGTCAACCAAAGCTGACATGAATGCCGTAGGACATACACGCCTACCCCGTGACGTGCCGAAGCGGCGACAAAGCCGCCCACTACCCATCAATCGCTCGCGCCCCAACGAACGACTTCTACAGCCACTTACTACCTCCCATCCGCCGCAGTTTTGCTACTACCACTTCAGATTCGGGGCAACCGCGAAGAAATGTGCCAAAGATTGTCAGTGGCCAAAAAACGTGTAAGTAGGCCATCGCTTGTGGCGGTGGCCTCCCATGTTTCTAATCTTTTCTTTTTACAAGATGCAGGAACGGGCGTGCGATTTTTGGTAGACACGGGTGCTTGTCGTTCTCTTTTGCCAAGGAAACTCTTCAAGGCACAACGTAGTCTGTCTACATCTGCCGACGTCCGCTTGGTTGCTGCCAACGGATCTGCGATACTCACCTACGGTTACGAGAGCCTCACATTATCGTTCGGAAATGGTAAATTCAATTGGAAGTTTCTCGTTGCTGACGTCACAATGCCAATCCTCGGTGCGGATTTCCTCTCTCATTTCCACCTTCTGGTCGATGTCGCCCACCGACGATTGGTCAACGCAGACTCGTACTTGTCGACACCTCTTCAACCCGCCCCCTCTAACCTCGCTCTCCACATCAGCGCACCCACGGATGCCTACGCCCACCTCCTCACGTCGTACCCGGAAGTTTTCCGTCCAGAACTTCGGCAAACGCCCACGGTTCCTGCCAAGCACGGTATTTATCACCATATCAAGACGACGGGACCCCCAGTCTTCGCAAAATTCAGACGTCTGGCACCGGAACGATTGGCAGCCGCCAAACAGACGTTCGCCGAAATGGATAAAATGGGCCTTTGCCAAAAGGCCTCCAGCCCATGGTCGTCACCCTTACACATCGTTTTGAAGAAAGATGGCTCCCTCCGTCCGTGCGGGGATTACAGGCGCCAGAACATGCAAACAGAACCGGATCACTACCCCCTCCCAAACATTGCCGATGTAACCTCCTATCTGCACAAAGCGAAGGTTTTCTCTACGCTCGACCTCCTGAAGGGGTATTATCAGGTGCCTATGAACCCAGAAGACATCCCCAAGACCGCCATCACCACTCCGTTTGGCACATACACCTTCAATTACTCCTGTTTTGGCCTTCGTAATGCTGGGGCAACGTTTCAACGTCTCATGGATGGCATCTTAGGGGACCTCCCTTTCTGTGTATGTTATGTGGACAACATACTTCGTGTTCTCCTCCTCAAAAGAGGAACACCTCCGTCACCTGCGCATCGTGCTCGACCGCCTGCAACAAAACGGCCTTGTAGTCCGGTACGACAAGTGTACCTTTGGCGACAACGAAGTGTCGTTCTTAGGGCACCGTATCACTCCTGAAGGAGTCCATCCCCTCCCTGAGAAGGTAGCAGCCGTTCAGAATTTCCCCACGCCCTCGACCGTCAAAGCTCTGCAGGAATTCTTGGGCATGATCAACTATTATCACTGTTTTCTGCCAGCCATTGCCGCCACTCTTGCTCCCCTCTACGCCTCCCTCAAGGGCAAGCCAAAGGACTTGAAGTGGGGTCCCCTTCAAGAAGCAGCCTTCTGCAATGCAAAGAAGGCCATATCAACTGCTGCGGCTCTCACTTTTCCTATCCCACACGCCCCTCTCCTTCTCTCCACCGATGCCAGCGACGTCGCTATTGGTGCAGTACTCGAGCAGGTGGTCAAAGGCTCGCCCCGCCCATTGGCCTTCTTCAGCAGAAAACTGTCCAAGGCAGAATCGGGTTATTCTACCTTCGATCGAGAATTGCTGGCGGTGCACTTGGCTGTCCGTCACTTTCGCCATTTCTTAGAAGGTACGCCCTTCGTCATTCGCACAGACCACATGCCTCTGGTGCACGCCTTCACTCGACAGTCTGATGCCTGGTCCGCCCGTCAACGCCGACATCTCTCCGCCGTGGCTGAATACAATTGCACCCTCCAATACGTCCCTGGGAAAATGAATCCCGTTGCCGATGCCCTGTCAAGAAACACGTTGGCTGCCGTTCAACTGGGATTGGATTACAACGCCCTGGCTGAAGCCCAACGACAGGATCCAGAGTATCAAGCTTGTAGGACATCCTGCACGTCCCTCCGTTGGGAGGATTTTCCCCTCGAAGACTCCAATACCACCCTCCTCTGTGACGTCAGTACTGGTAGACCGCGACCTTGGATTCCTGCTCCCATGCGCCGACAGGTGTTTGATTTCATCCACGGCCTTTCACATCCCTCGTGCCGTTCTACTGCACAGCTGCTGAAGGCAAAGTTCATTTGGCACGGCATTTCTAAGGATGCTAAGGATTGGGTCCGTGCCTGTACTTCTTGCAAAACTTCCAAAGTACATCGACACACGGATTCAGGAGTGGGCACCTTCCCTCAACCTCAGCGTCGTTTCGCACACATTCACGTCGACGTTGTAGGCCCCCTACCCACATCACAAGGACATCGTTACCTGTTTGCCGTCATCGACCGCTCCACTCGTTGGCCTGAAGCCATTCCCATGGAAACTGCAACGTCCGCCTCATGTATATCTGCCTTACTCTCTGGATGGATTTCAAGATTCGGTATCCCTGAGCATATTACTTCTGACAGGGGAACCACTTTCACCTCTCAATTATGGACGTCATTAGCGAATCTCCTGGGCATCACCCTACATCAGACAACGGCCTACAACCCCGCTGCCAATGGAATGGTTGAACGTTTTCATCGCACCCTCAAAGCAGCTTTGATGTCCCGCTGCAAGGATTGCAACTGGTTTACTCAGCTTCCCTGGGTCCTCCTGGGACTAAGGACCCCTCCTAAAGACGCCCTCGACGGCTCGGCAGCCGAAATGGTGTATGGCGACCCATTGGTCGTCCCTGCCGAGTGTTTTCCTTCTACAACCTCCTCCGACGATCTCCAGCGCATACGTCACGTCGTGGGAAAATTTACTCCATGCCGCCAGACTTACAAGCCCCCAGCGAAGCATCACATACCAATGGACTTGCACTCTGCAACGCACGTCTTCCTGCGCAACGATACCAGCAAGCCACCACTAACGCCCCCTTACACGGGCCCTTTCCTTGTGATCCGACACAGTCCGAAAGCATTCCTCCTAAACATTCGGGGCAAAGAAGACTGGGTCTCCATTGATCGTCTAAAACCTGCTTATCTTCTGCCAGATGACCCGCCTACAGTTCGCCTCTCTAGATCAGGGCGCCCTATTTAACATGTACAGTATGTCATTTTTAGGGGGGGAGCCATGTACCAACCGTGTTTCACACAATTGTACATAATTCCTTTTGTATATATTATGCTTGTATCTTCGCTCCTCCCTCGCACTAAAACGAACATGAAAATTCCTGTCTGGTTTTTCCTCTGTAATATTGTCTGTCTTGTGAACTTGTTATGTCCTGTTGCCTTGAGGTTTTGTATATAAGGAGAGTGTTCCACAATAATATAACTCAGTCGTTTCCAATCTGCCTTTGAGTTCACACCCTTACTCGGCGCCGTCACAATACAATTGTACCCTTCAACATGTCCCTGGGAAAATTAATCTCGTTGCTGATGCTCTGTCAACAAACACACTGGCTGCCATTCCCCTGTGATTTGATTACAACGCCTTGGCAGAAGCCCAACATAAAGATTCGGAGTATCAAGCATGTAAGACATCCTGCACATCCCGTCATTGAGAGAACGTCCATCTCGATGACTCCAATGCCCCCCTCCTCTTTGACGCCAGTAATGGTAAACCTAGACTGTGGATACCTTCTCCCATGCGCCGACATGTGTTTCATTTCATTCATGGCCTTTCACATCCCTTGAGCCATTCTATTGCACAGCTACTGAAGACAAAGTTCATTTGGCATGGCATTACTAAGGATGCTAAGGATTGGGTCCACACCTGTGCTTCATGCCAAATATCAAAAGTACATCAACACAGGGATTAAGGAGTCGGTCCCTTTCCTTAACCTCAGTGGCCCTTTGCTCACATTCACGTTGATGCTGCAGGTCACCTACCCACATCACAAGGATGTCGTTACTGTTTACCATCATCGACCATTCCAATGGTTGGCCTAAAGCTATTCCCATGGAAACTGCAACGTCGGCCTCATGCACGTCTGCCTTACTCTCAGGATGGATAGTGAGATTTGGTATCCCTAAGCATATTACTTCCAACAGGGGTACCACTTTCACCTCTCAATTGCAGACATCATTAGTGAATCTCCTGGGTATCACCCTTTATCAGATAACCGCATACAACCCTGCTGCTAACAGTATGGTTGAAAGTTTTCACCGTACCCTCAAAGCAGCTTTAACATCCCGCTGCAAGGACTTCAACTGGTTTAACCAACTTCCTTGGGTCCTCCTGGGATTAAAGACCAC
>NC_090739.1:39339469-39354469 GCF_036898095.1 Palaemon carinicauda | reverse complement strand
ACACACTCGCCTATGAATGCCGTAGGACACGCCTATGAATGCCGTAGGACACACTCGCCTACCCCGTGACGAGCCAGCCGGAGCGGCAACACAGCCAACCATCACCCACCACTCGCTCGCACCCCAACCAACGACTTCTACAGGCACTCACTGCCGCTTATCGGCGCAGTTTTTACTACTACCTCTCCAGATTCAGGGCACCTATTTAACATGTTCCGTATGTCATTTTTAGAGGGGGAGCCATGTACCAACCGTGTGTCACACAATTGTACATAATTCCTTTTGTATATATTATGCTTCTATCTTCGCTCTTCCCTCGCACTAAAACGAAACATGAAAATTCATGTCTGGTTTTCCTCTGTAATCATTGTCACTTTCTCGAACATGTATTTTCCTGTTGCTTTGAGGTTTTGTATATAAAGGAGAGTGTTCTTTAATATACAACTCAGTTGATTGCATCCTGCCTTTGAGTTCACAACCCTCTCTCGGCTCGTCACACCATACTTCGCCCCTTGATCGGAGCACTCTTTATATTATAAAGATAAACTGGTTGCATTTCACAAGTTTGCAATATTATGCATTTCATTGCTCTTTACTTTAGGTTTTCCCCTCACATTTTCATTCACCAAGTTATGATTTCCTTAAATTTCCTTTCCTTTTTTATAGTATATTTTACCTTTAAAACCCCACAGTATTCTGTCTTATTCGTGCAATAGTTTCTTGTATTCTGATAATAAATAGATACTGAAACAAAAGGGAAAAAAATCAATATTCTGATTAAGTTTTATGAATTCTCTTCATAGGAAAAAACAATGTAAAATATGGATAGAGGATAATTAAGTAGCTACTGATAATTCTATTAACTTATGTATATCTCTCTGGCATTTTCTGTCTGCCTATATAAACGCAATCATTTTCAAATTTCTATAAATTAACGTGAAAACAAGTACGCCTAATTACAAGTGCAGTAGTGCTTCAGCATAAGATAATATCCAGAAAAGTCTAAAAATTCATTTAGTATATTCCTCCCAGGAAACACTTGGACTCTCGGATTAATGGTGGATAAACGGAAAAGGTAATCCTATAATGACTTCAAGAGAAATAAGTAAATTAATACCGTACCGCACAAATCACCACCACGTAAAAGCCGTCAGAGAATGCCTATCACGTTCCTTCATATGATTATTTCAAGTCAGATTTCATAGATTTATATAATATATAAATAGAGGAAGTAAAAAGTACCAAAATTTGGCATTTTCAAAATTAGATGTAGGCTACCAATTGCACTTAATACCTGGTAACATAACAAATTTAGTTAACAAGTACCAAAAACGTAACCATGTGAGCCTATCCTGGGTGCCCAATCCTCTTGAATTAAGCAGGCTAGTCAATAGTGTGTGTGGGCATTTCTCCCAGGATTGGAGCATCACTCCAGTCATTACAGACAAACCATACGGTCAGTCCTCTGCGTGTATGGCCGGTTTAGCTTTTCGTTATCTATCAAGCTTTTTTCCGTTTGGGTCCCTACCCTAGTCTATCCATGACTTGAGGACTCTTCCTATCACAGGTTTATTGCTCTCTTAGCGTAAATATCAACAAAAATGGCATTTCACTAAAGAATTCTACCTTTGGGAATGTATATCCAATGGAAATTCATTTATGATAACAGCTTCTGGCTGAGCAAAGATTTGAACTTATGCCTCTTAGCTCAACCATACCTGCAGGGACTCTATCAATTGAGCTATCAAGAGAGAGTTTTAACTCCCCTGAGGCACTTTTCATTACAGGCTTTTCCATTAACTCCTGTTCACTCCCCTGCTTGTAAAACCTACTCATTATCCTGTGCCCCCTTGAGCAGGAATATTCCCCCACCCTAACTTCTCCCAGCCTGAAATATATTGTGCTGAGAGTTTCCTCACTGCATTTACTTCTTCCCCAGTTGGGTTGCCTTTTTCAATGGGGTTTACCCCTGTCCTTGTCATCCACCGATAACTGCCATGTTGGTTTCCTTCATATCTAGCCTCTCCCTGGGCTAGGGAGCCATCCAACAATGGGGCAATGCGTACCCTGGCAATTCCCAGGCCTGAGAAGGCTTTCTGTAACAGGGGCTTATGCTGAGCATTTTCTACTCTCTCTACGAATAAGAGGTGGAGATTATGTTACTCAGTGCTTTTATTTCCCGGGGGGGGGGGGGACTACCACCATGGAGTTCCCATATGGTAGCCTCTCTGATGCTTAGGTTATTTTGGTGTTCCTCATACAGTGGTTCTTCCACCCCTAGGAAGTCCTCCATGGTTTGGTTCCTAACTAGTCCCAAACAAACTTTTAACATTTATTCTAAGCTATGATAACCTGACCCAGGGCCTTCCACTGTTGGGCTCCAACCTGCCCAAATTTCTCCTACCCACAGGAAGACTTACACAATAGGCTTCTCAATTGCTTTACTTCTCTCCCTCTCTAAGTGGCTTTCTACTGTGTAAATCCCCCATGTAGTGGTCTTTCCTGCACCTAGGATGCCTTTTCCATTTGAACTCTCCAAAATGTAAGGTATTCTATATAACAGGGTTTCTCAGTATATGGCTCTCCTTACCTAGGGTAACTTGAACTCAGGGGTTCTCGAAAACCTATAATCTCTTAAATGCCTAGGACCTTCAATCATAGAGTTCCCCTATACCTTGGAAATCCCCATACACAAGTAACCTTAAATGTGGGAATTCTCCAAGAATTACCAATTTCACACTTAAAGTGCCTTCTACAGTCAGGTTGCCACACTATGTGTCTTCTCCTCTAGCTCATGGGCTTTACACAGCAGGTTAACATTTAGTTGGCCTTTCCAATGCATAAGATTTCTTCCACTAAATGAACCTCATAACCTGACCTCTCCTAATACTTGAGACACCATCTATCCCTATTCCTGGCCTCACTCACAACCAGATGCCTTTCAGCACTAGCCTCTCTCCGCCGCCTGCAAAACATTTGGCAGTAGGGTTTCCTCTATTATGCCTCTCATAATGTACCTTCCACATCAGGGTTCAGCCACACCTTGGCCTTTTGTATACTAGATGTGTCTTCTCCTGTTAAGTTCCTTCATATTTTATGCTTTTCATGCTAAGATCACCTTCCATTGTGTCATCAAAAGTCCTGTCCTCTGCCGTGCTACAGATACCTTCATTCTTTAGCCCTCACAATAGGAGATGTCTTCACTCTGTGGGATTTTCATAAATCCTACTCACTCCAACACATTAAGGTGCATTCCAATATGAAGTTCTCATACACCTTGGCCATTCCAAAGCCAAGGTACCTTGAAACTCAGATTTTCCACACACCCAAGGTATTTTCCCCTCAGGGTTCCCACCTTGCAATTTTCTCTAACAGGTTCTGTACTATTCCATGTTATGGGCACCCTTAACCTTTTTTTCCAACTCTATTAGAATGTCCTTCATTCTCGGTTTCCAACACACCATGGGATTTTCCACACTAAACCTCTTCTTCATACAAGGCACGTTTCAAGGTTTATTGAAACTGTGTCAATTTCCATTTCAGGGTCTGGTTTCTTCATACACAGGTGCCCGTTGCCTTGGTTTCTCTTACAAATTGGGTGCAATTAATAGCAATGCCATAGGGCTCGTCCTCTACCCTATCAGGGGGCATTCCTACATCTGACTCTGCAAGTCTTCTTATTCCATACCAAGGTTGCCCTAATTTGTAGGGAGGGAGGAGGGGTGAGAGAAGTCTTTAGAAAACAATATAAGTGAAATGGAAAGAGAAAATTCGTGATAAAAGAGAGAAAGAAAGGGTAAAGAGAAACAGGGGGGTAGGGACGAACATAGTGAATGAGAAATTAAAGAGAAAGGTGAAAATGCATAAAAAAGAAAGAGAGAGAGATGAGAAAAATTGGAAGGTACAGTAAAGAACAAAGGAGAGAGAGAGAGAGAGAGAGAGAGAGAGAGAGAGAGAGAGAGAGAGAGAGAGAGAGAGAGAGAGAGGGGGGGAGGGGATTAGCGTTAGAGGATAAGAAACAGAAAAAGGAGAGAAGGTCAGAAGATGAAAAATATTAACAGGGCTTATTTTCTTCTGAATTAATTAACTAGTGAAGTAATGATAATTAATTAGAAAGGTCTCAGATACGTCTAATAATTGTGCCTGATAAATAAATTCACAGTTGAATTTAAAATCGATCTCAGTTTCTTCAGTAACAAATTTCGTAATGTGAATAGCAAATTAATAAGACTGTTATAACTGAATATTTCATTAAATAAATGTGGTTCTGTTTATCTTGGGCATGAGTCTTTTCTTCTGATTGAGAATAGGTGTAAGTTTAACCACTAGAAGACATGAGTAGCCTACATATTTCTATAATTATGGTGGTAGTCACTCGCCTGAGACAGTTGTCTTCATTAATTCCGGTATAGTCTTTCATATAAGTTCCTGGATGTCTCCAGCATAAAGCTGAATTCCACGAAACCCATTTCTGGACAACGGGTTTGTATAGTGACGTAAGACGGACACACACCAAAACTTTCTCATTGGTGTAATTAGGTTGCATAAGACCGTTTGCCAATCAGTGTTTATCATTAGTTGTCATGATCAGATTATACATTAAGTCCGGCCTGATAGGATAAGAATCTTAGAAGAGGTGCTCCGATTTCTAATAAGATGTAGTATTACTAATCAAAATCAAAACAAAAACAATCAGTGAAACGGTTGCCTGTCACTCAAGTAATGGAACACTTCCAAGTCTTACGGAAATAGTCTAGCAAACATAAAATACCAAGCACGTAAGACATTATTCAGGAAAGTATCAAAAGCTTATTGAATTATATGTGTGTATATATATATATATATATATATATATATATATATATATATATATATATATATATACATATATATATATATATATATATATATATATATACATATATATATATATACATATATATATGTGTGTATATATATATATATATATATATATATATATATATATATATATATATATATATATATATATACATATATATATGTATATATATATATATATAAGAGAGAGAGAGAGAGAGAGAGAGAGAGAGAGAGAGAGAGAGAGAGAGAGAGAGAGAGAGAGAGAGAGAGAGAGAGAGAGTCACCAATCCGCAGTGGTTAGCGTGGTGATGAAAACTAGCCAAAAATCGGACATATATATCACAATCCCGACTCAGCTCCCAGTACCCAGCAGCAGTGGAACAACTGCCCAAGGTGGAGGGCAGCTACATTCCACTGCAGGGGTTGCTTAAAATCTCTGGACTAGAAGAGGCCACGTGTGGAAACTGAACCTTGCAACATACAACGTCAAGACGCTGTCTAAGTAAGATCTTCCTGTGTTACTAGAAGAGCTTAAAGAAATAAATTGGCATATAATAGGATTGAGTGAGATTAGAAGACCTGGGGAATCATATTTAGAATTAAAAGAGGACCATGTATTTTGCTTCAGAGGACATTAAAGAAACAAAGAAATTTTACAGATAACATAGAAGAATTTAAGAGTACTAGCGATAGAGTTGCTGGATTAATCATCTAACTAAATAAGAAGTAAAAATTGAAGACCATTCAAATGTATGCACCAACAACAATCCCATACAGAAGAAGAAATAGAAAAATTTATGAAGATCTGGAGATATATATGAAAAAAAAAAAAACATAAGATTCAATTTGCATTTGTTTTGGGTGATTTCAATGCCTAAGTAGGTCAAATGAAGAGAGGAGAATCAGCAGTAGGTAAATTTGGAGTAGGCACAAGGAATGACAGAAGAGATATGCTTGCTGAAAGAAGCACTCTCAAATTCATGAACACCTTATTTTATAAAAAAGGAACATAGAGAATGGACATGGAAAAATTTAAATGGAGAAACGAAAAATTAAATAGATTTTATTCCCCGTGAAAAAGTCAATTCAGTTGAAGATGTAACAGTGTTAAACAAGTTATAGTCAAGCGATCATAGAATGGTGAGAAGCAAAATTTGTTTAGATCTAAGGAAAGAGGGAGAAAAATTAATTTCAAGAAAGAAAATAAACACTGCTGTAATAAGAGAAAAGTCTGATGAGTTTAGTTTAGCAATACAAAATAGGTACTCCCAGCTACATGATGAAATGGAGGCAAGTAAAGAGGAAATGGAAAGTAATTTGACAAAATATGTATTGGAAAAAGCACAAGAGATAGGTGGAAGAGTTTCTTGACAAGTCAACGAAGACTATCAGATAAGACCAAAACCTAATAAAGCAAAGATTGGAAATGAGGGCAAAATTCACGAGATGAAATAGAATTAGCAGAACTAGCAAAAACAATAAACAAACTAAAAACCCAAGATATTTGTAAACACAATCAGACCAAAATTGAGGAAACACTAAAGAAAGGAAGAAGCATTTAATTGATGAAAAGAAGACTGGGAAAAGGGCGCAAACAGATATTTGCTTTAGAGGGTGAAAATGGAAATGCTATCCACTATAGGGATCGAGTGATGAAAATTGCAGAGAATTCCTATACAATGCTATACAATATTGATGTAAGAAATAACTTCAATAGAAATAATGAAATACCTGAGCCGGTACTAAACGTAACAGTAGGAGAAATAAGAAAAAGCATTAAAAGGCACGAAAAGAGGCGAAGCAGCAGGAGAAAAATTTGGAGTTGGTAGGATCCGAAGGGACATTGCAAAGACCCTTTAGCAATGTCAACAGCACACAGCGTGCGATCCCCTTATAGTGCTAACAGGCAACACGACACTCCTTTTCCTTTAAAAGGTCGCTTATGAATGGCAGAGGCAAGAGACAGGGCAATGTCATAGAGAATAACCATATACACTTGATAAGCGGTCATGTCCCCTCTCCAAGCTATGACCAGGAAGGGCCAGACATTGAGCAAGGAATATGTTCAATACTACACAGTATTCTAGAAGTTTTATTCAAGCTATGACCAAGTTGTGGAATGATCCTAATCGGGTAGTTGAATCGGTAGAAATTCAAAAATTCAAACTTGCAGCAAGTATTTTCATGTTGAACAGGCTCACATAAGTCTTTTATATAGCTTATATAGTTTATATATGAAATATATGTTTTAATGTTGTTACTGTTTTTAAAATATTTGATTTTAATTACTCATTATTTCTCATATCGTTTATTCATTTCCAACTATGGATGCACCTTAGCTAGTAATAATGATAAATTAATAATAAATGACAAAGTAAATTCTTTATAGACATAAATTTTTGATTTTCCTCCAAGATTAAGATGAAAATTTCAATTTAATAGAATAAGGAATTGATTAGATTAGATTATGGCTTTTATTCAATGATATTTCTATATTGAGTGGAATATCAAAGTTTAATTTCTAATTTTTTGTTGAATCTTCCATTGTTAAGAAATCTTTATAGATAGATAGATAGATAGATAGATAGATAGATTGATAGAAGGTTTGCGCAATAAAAAATATATATAACTAGAGTTTAGACAAATTCTAAGATTGTCATGTTTATAACATCTTCATATACAACTGGAGATGTGAAAATTTGCTGGAACGTGCAGTTATTAGGAATTTTTGAAGCTTGGTTATAGAAAATTCTGTTTACTCCTATATAAACAATTTTCTATCATAATACGTATTGGGATTATGATATATATATATATATATATATATATATATATATATATATATATATATATATGTGTGTGTGTGTGTGTGTGTGTGTGAATATTTCCAATAAAAATATGAGAGCACAATAGTACTCTTGGCTTTATTAATTTCTATATACTTTACTAGAAGCTAAGGAGACGTGTGACAGCTGTACATTGTAGAAGGTAATGCTGTGCTCAGCAAAAGCGAAACTGGTAGCAACGCTGCCTGTAAAACAAAGATCATTAAATGTAAATACGAGATGAAAAGCATTTTCATTGATTTTACGTGTTGTATAGAAAAAAAATATTGTTATTTGCTTAACAGCACCTCTTAAAATGAATAAAAATGCTTTTGATTACGTGTATACAGCTCGGCATCTTTTTTAAATGCAACGTTGCCAACACTTTCTGGATCTGGTGGCAACGCTGCCTGTAAAAGAAAGTCTCTGAGATGTAATCACGTGATCAAAAGCTTTTTTATTGACTTTCCGAAGTACTGTATAAAAAAAAATGATGGTTGTTTGCCTAACAGCATTACTTAAAATTAATAAAAATGCGTTTGATCACGTGTTTACAACTCAGCGACTTATTTCTAACAGGCAACTTTACCAACATTTCCTTTGTTGGTAAACAGAACATAACCTGCGACATGTACAAGTTACTGTCAAACGTCTCTAGGTTCCCGTGAAGCGTGCCGAAATTAATGAATCTTACTATACCAATCGCAAATATATAATACTCTGAACTTCATGAAAATGGGCACCTCCATGTCCTACACTTCTGTCAAAACTTTCAAAACAATGTCAAATATTTCTTAAGGTATTCTAGAGATGGTAAAATAAAGTGATCGGGACAGAGCAGAAGGATAGGCGAAACTATACTATTTCTGGAAGGCTTCCAACACATTTGCCGTAATTCATAGATAAACTCAATTGATTAACTCACTCATTTAGTGGCGTTAGAAATGCGTAATGAACTAAGGATATTTTCCACATGCTCATTTAAAAGAGGTATTCTGGCTTAGAGAGTTTTGTTTAAAAAGAAACGAATAAAATATGTCCAAAATTTTTCGCCTGTCAAAGCGAACGGAATATGAATAGTACTTTACAGTGAAAAGTTGTTTTTATGAGGGATCAAAATGGAATTACTCCTTTTGAATGTTTCCAAGAAAGAGCTAGGAAAACAGGTCCTGTCATATGATTTCCATGACTTTTCTTTACAGGGTTTTCCTTTTACTTTACAAATATTACTACTTATGAATTAGATAGGAAATGGCCTTCAAGGCTCACTTAGCTCTGTGCACCCTTATCCTGAAGGCAGGGACCCATTGTTCTTTCTCTCTCTTTGTTTCTGAGGTTGCGGCAGTTAAGTGAAATAAAACAATAATATTGGATTACCTTTCTAGATAAGAAAAGAGCTATATTTTTTGCAATACATTCAGAGAGAGAGAGAGAGAGAGAGAGAGAGAGAGAGAGAGAGAGAGAGAGAGAGAGAGAGAGAGAGAGAGAGAGAGAGAGTTGAATGGCGGCTCAGTTTTCCTCCTGAATTAGTTTTCGGTTAATAATTATCTATCCTCCAGCAAAGTTCCGTTAGGCAGCCTTAAGAATTATTGTATGTCATAGGTATATTGAAACTAGGTTTATTAATGTTTTTAGAATCCTTTCCAAAGATTTATATTCTAAAAGGAAATAACAGTCACCACTTTCGACTTATCAAAGTGAACACATCAAAAGAAATATTGCAGCAAAGCATTCAGTCTGTTGAGATATTTTACACGGCAAAGCATTCTGTAAGGGTGAGATCTATTATTGGAAGTGAAATCTAATCTTGAAAATCTAATCATGATCCATAAAGAGGAGGCAGTCCTGTTATATGAGAAATTTTTATTGTAAAAATTTTTTATAACTTTATTTCTTCGTGGGCGGCGATGGGAAAAAGGAAAGAAGGGGAGTAGAATAATTTGATTGAAGGTTATATTTCTTTTTTGAGCTAGTTCTTACCACTTCTGATGATATTGTCAAATTGAGATATTTCATGTTATCCACACAATGCGTTCTTTACTATACAGTAATAAAAGGGATAATGATAATAATAACAACTATAATACGGTACCTATATATATATATATATATATATATATATATATATATATATATATATATATATATATATATATATATATATATATATATATATTATATATATATATATCATTATCATCATCATCAGCCGTTACCAGTCCAATGCAGGGCAAAGGCCTCAAACATGTCATTCCAATTGCGTCTGTTTATGGTCTTTCTGTGCCGTCCAAACCTTCAAACTTTATTAGTTCGTCAATCCATCGTCTTCTCTTCCTTCCTGTGCTTCTTTTACAATTTTGAGAGATCCATTCTATCATACTTAAGGTCCATCTGTTGTCTGTCATTTTATTATATGCCCTGCCCATGTCCACTTCTTTTTCTTACATGTTAGAATATCCTTCATTTCGTTTACTCTCGAACTCATGTTCTGTTCTTTTGCTGTCTCTTAGTGTTGTTCCCATCATTATTCGTTCTATAGCTCTTTGAGTTGTAACTAGCCTATGTTCTAGAGGTTTAGTAAGGCTCCAGGTTTCTGATACATAAGTTAATACTGGTAAGACCATCTCATTAAATATTTTTCGTTTCAGAGAAAGTGACATTTTAATTTTCAAAATGTAATTTTGTTTACCAAAAGCTCTCCATCCCATGCTTATCCTTCTTTTAATTTCGGTCCTGTGTCCTAGGGAAACACTTACTGTCTATGTTAAGTACGTAAAATCATTAACAATCTCTAGAGGTTCGTCCATAACTCATATTTGTTGTCTATCTGCATATTCATTGAACATTATCTTAGTTGTACTCATATTCATTTTTATTACTACCTTTTGGCTTTATTTATTCAAATCTTCTAACATCTTTTGTAATTCCTTCCCTGATTCACTAAACACAACTATGTCATCTGCAAATCTTGGGTTGTTAAGGTATTTCCCATTATTATTAATACCTACATTTTCCCATTCTAAATTCTTAAAAACTCCTTCTAGGCATCCTGTGAATAATTTAGGAGAGATGGGGTCCCCCTGTCTAACTCCTTTTTCAATACGAATTTTCTCAGAATCTTTATGTAGTTTTAAGATTGTTGTACTTCCTGTATAGATATCTTGAAATGTTCTCACACAGATTCTTCTATTCATTGTTTTCAAAGGGCTTTAATTAGTACTGAGATTTTGACAGAATCAAAACCTTTCTCATAGTCTATAAATGCCCTGTTGATTTTTCCATTAGCTGCTTAGTTACATGGATATGGTCAGTTGTTGAATACCCTCTTCTAAAGACTACCTGCTCTCTTGGCTAATTAAAGTCAAGATGTCTTTCTATTCGGCCTAATATGATCTTTGTAAATATTTTATATATTACGGAGAGTAAACTTATTAAGCGGTAATTTTTCAAGTCTTTTGTGTCTCCCTTTTTGTGAATTAGTATAACGATAAAGTTTTTGCAAACTGTAGGTATAGAGCATTTTTGCAGACATTTGGTGTAGAGTTTCCACACACTAAAACACACACACACACACACACATACACACACACACACACACACATATATATATATATATATATATATATATATATATATATATATATATATATATATATATATATATATATAAATTATATAGATTAAGCCATTTCCCCGTGAGGATTGTCTACAAGGAATAAAAACATTTATTGTTTCTGAATCGTTCAAATGTATACTGTATCCACTTTCTTAACAATACGCCTGTCATACCATTAATTTAACCGCTTTTATAACTTATGAGCAATAGACTATTTTCACTAACAATCACAGAGCAATCGCCAAAATAAAATGAAAAAAAAAGAAAAAAAAATTGGATTGTATGAAGATGTAAAGGTCGGGTTGTTAAGAAGAAAAACAAAGGAAGTACTGAACCTACAGTGTGTTAGCAATTCACTAAAAACCAATATAAGTTATAAGTAAGCCGGAGAATGATTGAAGATTGATGTTAAATTCAATTTTTTTAATCGAAGGATACTCATTAATTAAAAGTACACATATAGTTTCACAAATACCAAGTAAACACAGGCAGTGTCCTAAATATAACAAACGGATACATGTACTGTATATACGTATACTGTATTATATTACCATACACATAAATCCAACAAGAATTTCAGAATATGGAAATGGAAATATATATTCAAGTATATTGTGAATTATGAAGAGCAGAAGGAAAGAATGGAATAACCACTTTTTCCCTTCATACCGAAAAGAGGTAAAATAACAATTCGGACTGTCGGTGTCACTTCTATTTAGAGGAGGCCATAGACCCTCAGTTTGCTGCGGATATGGTGGCAATTTCGCTCTCTATGGCTTTAAAGGATTCATATTTCTTGGTTAGTCAAGGGGTTATCTCACTTTAAGAGGGTTATATGGCATAAATGACCGCTTTAGACGAAAATAATTTAGCAGTAGACTGGGATTCTAAGATATAACGACTTCTACATTAATATATATATATATATATATATATATATATATATATATATATATATATATATATATATATATATATGTACACATATATATAGTACATAAAATACACAGTATATATAAGCATATATATGACTGAAAATGAATATGAGTAAAACTACGATAATGTTAAAGGAAAATGCAGAGAAACAACAGATAAGAGTTATGAACCAACCTCTAGATATTTTTAACGAATATACATACTTAGGACAGACAGAGTTTCCCCAGGACAGGGGAATGAAACTAAAAGAAGTATAAACATGGGATAGAGAGCTTTTGGTAAACAAAAACAGATTATGAAATGTAAAATGTCACTTTCTCTAAAAAGATAAGTATTTCATGAGAGGGTCTTATCAGTATTAATTTATAAATCAGAAACTTGGAGCCTTACTAGAACCTTAGAATATAAACTAGTTACAACTCAAAGACCTATGGAAAGAAAAATGATGGGAATAACAATAAGAAACAGAAAATGAGCAACATGGATACGAAAGCAAACTAAAGTAGAGGATATTATAACATGTAAGAAAAAGAAATGGACATGGGTAGGACATACAAGGTAAATGGCATAAACAGATGGACATTAAGATTAAATGTTTAGGTCCCTAGAGATGGTAAAAGAAGCAGAGGAAGGAAGAGAAGACGATGGACTTATGAAAGACTATAAACAGACGAAAATGGAAGGACATGTCTGAGGCCTTTGTTCTGCAGTGTACTAGTAACGGCTGAATACCTACCCACACACACACACACACACACACACACATATATATATATATATATATATATAAATATATATATATACATATATATATATATATATATATATATATATATATATATATATCCCCCAGACTTCTTCTGAGGGCTTTGTTCTTATATCGACTAAATCTCTTGGAAATATTTCATGTCTCACCATGACCCATGTCCATACAGTAACACAGATCTCACTAAACTGATACACACAAACACACACACACACACACACATATATATATATATATATATATATATATATATATACATACTGTATATAAATACATATGTGTGTATATATACATACATATATATAAATATATATATATATATATATATATATATATATATACTGTATATATACATGTGTGTATATATACAAACATATATATAAATATATATATATATATATATATATATATATATATATATATATATATATATATATATATACAGTATATATGACAGATAATAATACCAAGGTTCATACCTAATCCTCTGGTTGTAATAAATAACAAGCTGTATAAAATTCACCAATTTTGATAAAAATATAGTTGTCTATGAACAATATAAAATGGAAATAAAAAGACATTTAACAGTATTTAAAAAACTAAGATATAAAATGCAATTTGAGAACAAATGTTACATATACCACAACCTGAAGGAAATAAAATAATTAAACTAAAAATAGTACCCTATAAAAACAAAGTACGAAAAAAATAAAAGGGATCTTAAGAGTACAAGGTAAATCTGAAAACCTTAAAGCTGCAAATGGGTAATGCAGATAAAATCATTCTCAATAATAAAAGGCCAAAATACAAAGTCTTAAGAGCGTCAATTGGACGATCTCCCCTATATAATAAAGGACAAGTCTCTGGTTATGTATATATATATATATATATATATATATATATATATATATATATATACACATATATATAAGTATATATATATATATATATATATATATATATATATTCCGGTCACACAAGGCTCTCCCCGTCCTTCGGGTAGGTGGGAGAAAGACTATAATTATAGACATACCCAGGTGAGAGGGGGGGGGGGGTGCGCGAGGGTGCATATCTATCTAAATATTTAGTCGTAAAATTTGACGGATCGTGTACATTAGTATTAAAAGGATATCTAAAAAAATAGCAGAGTAAATAATGACGGTAAACTCCTTTCATACCCTTTTAAACAGAAAACTACAGTCACTACATGTATGCCAAGCAAATTAATGTTTAGTTTCGACCTCATATCTTTTATGAACCATATACCAAAATGAATAGCTCAGGTCTGTCAGAACAAAAAGAAAGTAGTGAAAAATTTTAGTCAGGGAGAGGATGGCCTTCGTTAAAGCAGTGGTCCTCACAACAGAAACGCTGGATTGGTAAGGGGAAATTTTGTTCTAACCCAGATACCCTTGCATTCCAGAATTCTGTCCCTTTGGCATCGGGTGTTGTTTCCGGTATATTACAAACCACACTATAAACAAGTAAACAAATATATAGCCTCTGAATTAAGGTCAACAGGAAGAGGAGGTCTCTCCCTTAACAATGAACCTTGTTCACCTGATTTCAGGTGAAATATATTTGTTTATTTTGTTCGCAATGTGGTATATGATACGATCGGACCTACTCCGCTGACTAAGACACAGCATTTTGTAACTCAGGGATATGCTAATTAAAACAAAATTTCCCCTCAATTAAACACCACTCTGTACTTTAGGAGATCACCGTTATACTAACATGGATTTCACTACATTGTAATTTTGTCATAACACACCTGAACTTCTAATTTCTCAATCTTTGATTTTAAGAGAGATGAGACTCAAGCTAAATGATATGATATCTTCCAGCAATTGTGTTGTTCTGTATTGTAGAGGTATTAAAAAATATGCATTGTCGTGTTTACTTTATTTGTGAGTTTTTATTTTTTTTTAGATCTATTTTATTTTTCCAGGTAGCATGTTTGTTTTACACCATTTCTTGCTCATCTATTTCGTTTTCTCCATGTTTTAATACAT
>NC_090739.1:39306969-39331969 GCF_036898095.1 Palaemon carinicauda | reverse complement strand
ATACTATTACCATAATCCTTATTATCAGTTTCACATCGGTAATAGCATCAAACTCGGACACCTATATATCAAAGTGGGGACTGAGTGCGACCGCAAACATTTAGCAGAGCAAGGTTATTATTATGCAGCTTTGAAAAGTAAAAAAAAA
The DNA here is from genome assembly GCF_036898095.1 of Palaemon carinicauda. NCBI lineage: Eukaryota > Metazoa > Arthropoda > Malacostraca > Decapoda > Palaemonidae > Palaemon > Palaemon carinicauda. Next base: position 39,331,821 of record NC_090739.1, on the reverse strand, counting down.
ATGGCTGCTGATTATTTTTTTTAATGAAGAATAAAAAGCAAGTGTAGAAGAAATTAACACTTGGAAAAAAAACCTGTAAATGAATAAATGAATAGAAATGCATAAGAGCTCTGAAAGAAATTGGACGAATACTTTTAATGTCGTAATTAGTTATTATGACAAAGATTTTGTAAAATACTTACATAAGTGATTATTTTTTTTTAATGAGGAATAAAAAGCAAGTGTAGAAGAAATTAACACTTGGATAAAAAAACCTGTCGATAAACAAATGAATAAAAAATACATAAGAGCTCTGTGGGAAATTGGACGAATAATTTCATTGTCGTAAATAATTATTATGACATGAGGATCTTGTAAAATACTTATGTAAGTTTTTCTTTTTACATTCTATTACATGTTTATTTCCTATGTTAAATCATTTGCATATATTCCTTTTATTATATCAATATCGTTCTTAAAAGTCTTAAGATCATTTTCTATAACTAAAGTCCCTAAAATGGGAAAACGTGATCAGAATGGTTACATTAACATACTTTCGAAGAAAGGAAGCCACTCTTCCTCCAATATTGGTTGTTTCGTTAATAAAAAATAAAAATGATAACGATAACTTATCATTGTTATATAACCTTCATCCAATCGCCAATCGACATGACGTACTGATCTATTATGTTAATTTCAGATGTTGACTACGAGACATTGCAAATCTCTATCTTTTCAACCATTAGTGTTGATTTGGAATTGATATTGGCGTCTTTTCAGTAAGATTAGAATCAGGAATCGGGAATATAAAGAAAATTGATCTTCGAGCTTAATTTCCATAGTAATCAAAACAAAAATTGACGGAAAGATGAAAAATCAAATCAACTTGGCTGATATAAAACTTGCACGTAAGAATTTAATTATCCTTCAAGTTTCTGTCACCATTCAAATTGAACTAATAAAAGTTTACTAGTCATTGTGAAATTTAAATCTATGAATTGTTATTTACCCCTAATAATAAATTCGTAAATTATAGTGCTATAAAATCTATTAGCACTGTACAGCTCAAGTATTAAAAACTATAAAAAAAAAATATTTTAAAATACGTAGTGTGTGTGAATTCAGTTTGTATATTCTTGTAATAGATTATAAAAACATTAACTTGTTATGTAACTCTAATGATACCTATTTATATAAGACCATACGTGTTTTTGATTTGGAAATGCTGGTGTTATAAGAATACAGCTTTTATGTCTCCTTGCAAATGTTTTGAGTGAGGTCGTTACTCCCAAATCTTTTTCTTGACTCCAGTAGATGTTACCTAATTAGAGCTGGGTTGCTTGTCAGCGATAGTCCAGAATATAATTCTTCCATAAATCGTCACTATTATGTTCTACCACTTGATCACGATACCACCTGGTCTGCCATTAGCTCTTAGGGATAGTAGAGCCGGAATTGAGTAGAGTCTATTAGCCTTAAGGAAGCTGTGAACGCGGAGCCACTCGGTTGAATTCGCCGGAAATACAATATTGCTACCGAATCAGAGAAGGGTCAATGAGTGTCGCTACCAAGTGGCCCACTAATTCTAGTCCTGGAATATCGCTCCCAAATCCACCCAGCTCTAAATGGGTACCAGCATCTGACTGGGTCAAGAAAACGAGCTTGGGACTTGTAAAAACATGCAGTGTATGTATGTATGTATGTATGTATGTATGTATGTATGCATGTACAGTATGTATGTGTGTGTGATTTTTCTCCAGGAGGAATTAAAGGTTTTGATTAATGTATTAAAGGTTTATTTCATTGTTGTTAATGTTCTTAAAAAATCTTATTTTAATTGTTTATCACTTCTTATGTAGATCATTTATTTCCTTATTTCCTTTCCTCTCTAGGCTATTATTTCCTGTTGGAACCCTTGGGCTTATATTTACAGCATCCTGCTTTTCCAACTAGAGTTGTAGATTATCTAATAATAATAATAATAATAATAATAATAATAATAATAATAATAATAATAATAATAATAATAATAATAATAATAGTTGTAGTCAATATCTTTTAAATTCTTCATAGCTGCCTCACACTAATTATCATTTCACGTCATAATTTTTCAAATTATGATTGCTGTGATGCGAACGTTATTAGGTACTAATTTGCTTCAATTCTCTTTAATAAACTATCAATAAAGAATATACTAATTATACTCAGCTCTTGAATATTGTCCGTCAACAATTCCCAATGGTTATGATTAATAGACAATACGAGATGTAATCTAAATTTAGTATATCCTAATGATTAATTATTCCTTATAACAAATCTATGATCTAAATTTCGCTTTACAAGTATAGTAATTATTTTTTTTTCTTTTTTTGCTTATCAGTTTATCAATTTGGTAACCTTTTCGCATGTTTTGATGGAAATCAGATATATATTCTTGAGATCATTAAAATAAATAGGTGGTGTACATCAATACAGATGCTTTGAATATTGGCTTACATAAGGAATGAAGACTCGAGAGGATTGCCCAGTCAATTAAAATAGAGGAGAAACTCATATATTTCAAAGTTATATATCCCGAAAATTTACAAAAGATTCTATATTGCTAGAAATTTTCAAATTTCAGAAGAATGGATGTGGTTCCATGAACACGTTTCAGAGATATTGATTAAACGGGACATAAGTGGAGCTTTGACTGTTGGAAAACAATGCTTCCATCTGTGTACTGCGCTTAAATATCATATGATAATTATTATCATTATTATTATTTTTTTTATCATTATTATTATAATTATTATTTTTAATTAAGCCACAAGCTTAGTGAGGAAAGAAGTGTAGGCTACCCCCAAGCAAGAGAACGATAACCCAAGACAGTGAAAAACCATGGTACAGAGGTTATGGCACTACCCATGACTAGAAAACAATGGTTTGATTTTGGAGTGTCCTTCTCTTCCCATACCAAGTGGAAAATAGCCTCTGAGCAATTACAGTACAGTAGTTGTTAACCTTTAAAGTGAAGAAGGATTTTTCGGTTATTTTATTGTTATCAGCTGTATGAAGAAAGAGGAAAATGTGTAAAGACTAGCCAGCTTATCCAATGTAAGACTATCTCATCAGTAAAAGGACACTATAACTCTCTACCTGTAGTATCTCAACAAGTGGCTGGTGCCTTTGCCAACCTACTACCTAGAATTCAGGATACTGATTTATAATTTGTTCCATTAGACTTCTAGATAAATTAAGCATAAGAAAAATCCTTCCGTAATTGTGGTAAGGAGCTTTTAAAAAGTCAAGTTCTATATGTATGCCGGAAATAAGGGAGAGAAATTATGTGTTGAGGTGAGAATAAAAGAATGAAAAGACTGGATGCAAGGTTTAAACAAGATACGACAACAAAATCAGCAACTAAGATGTTTGGTAAACAAGATATATCAACGTTAAAATAGGTTAAGAACATTTAAAGTAGCCTTATGGCACTTGAAATTTAATTAGTAGTGAGTGATGAATGAGTGATTATTAGAGTATCTAAACAGTATTAAGAATCACTGGAGGGCATGAAATTAAATCTTAAGAGATTGGTTTAAATGTGTAATTAAACATTTATTGACTAGTAATTGACACTTATAGTATGGCCTATTCTTTACATATTCTTCTCTGTCCTCATACACCTGACAACACAGATTACCAAACAATTCTTCTTCACTCAAGAGGTTACTGCACTGTAATTGTTCAGTGGGCAGTTTCCTCTTGGCAAGGGTACAAGAGACTCTTCAGCTATGGTATGCAGCTCTTCTAGTAGAAGGTCACTCCAAAATCAAACCATTATTCTCTAGTCTTCGATAGTGCCATAGCCTTTGTGCCATGGTCTTCCGCTGTCTTGGATTAGAATTCTCTTGCTTGAGGGTACACTTGGGCACACTATTCTATTTTATTTCTCTTCCTCTTGCTTTGTTAAAATTTTCATAGTTTATATAGAAGATATTCATTTTAATGTTTTTACTCTTCTTATAATATTTCATTTTCCTTTTTTCCTTTCCTCACTGGGCTATTTTCCCTGTTGGAGCCCCTGGGCTCATAGCATCCTGCTTTTCCAACTACGGTTGTAGCTTAGCAAGTAATAATAATAATAATAATAATAATAATAATAATAATAATAATAATAATAATAGAATGACTACAGTTTATTAGAATGGTCATTAAAAAAACAAGTATTACCGATAATGAAACGGCCCGTGAGGCAATAACCTGAAATCAAAATTAAGAAAAATGGCAAATGATTCGACGAAACAACAAAAAGAGCCTCCAATGCTATTGGAAACCTCTAAATCAGAAGAATCCCGGCATTTAAAGCGTAGCCACAGCCGTTGAGCAAGAGAATCGCCACCCTGATACACGCATACAGAATGTAATCGAAACCCATTTGAGCGGTGATTACATTTTAATAGGATTCTACGCAAATTGAGTGTCAGTGGAACCCCATCACCCAGCAGGTAGAGCAGGGACCTCCTCCCCGAACCCCGGGACCTGCATCCTACCTCGAACCCCGTCCCCCTCATTGCATTTCCTACCCACCCCCGGATTCCTAGCTCATTCAATTAATGAATTGGGCTGCTATTGAGGGTTGGTCGAGTGGAAAGGCCAGCGGTTGGATGTACTGATGTAAAGAGAATAGAAGACAACGGAGCTCTCTTACGCAAGGTGCTTGGAAGATCTATAAAGGAAAATGCAGGACAGCGAACTAGTTGTTCTTTTTGGGCTCTGCTATTTTCCCCACGCAAATTGAATTGAGCAAAATATACAGCCTTTTTCTCTTATACAAGCTACCTCCCTTCACTATTAATGAAGATTTTTTTTTTTACCAGTGGAAAATATACGCAAAAATTAAATGTATGGACTCGAGTCAGCATATCTTTGTAAACATGCTTGATTTTTCTTAAAATCAATACCAAAATAGTGTACATGAAAAACTTTCCACAGTTGCGACTGAAAGAGGGCTATGACTGTTTCTTTAAATCAAATAACATTTGGCCCAAAAATTATAAAATTGATCGATATATCTTATTTATTGGCCTTCCGTCATTGACAAATTTCCCGTTTAAGGTGTCGCGTACATTTCAACTCCAAGTTGTACGTAAAACTACTAAACCATTCGCAAGCTAAAATTAAATTTGCAGTTGAACTTCGACGATAAAGTTCACACAAAACTGGGCGCAAGAGGAATTCAGTTGGCTGTAGAAATCCACTATCCCTACATGATGATTCTAAGTTGTAAATAAGCAAAACACAGGTACCCGAATAAGCTGTACTGACGTAACCTGACATACATACATACATATACCAAGACACTTCCCCCAATTTTGGGGGGTAGCCGAAATCGAACAAATGAAACAAAAAAACGGGACCTCTCCTCTCTACGCTCCTCCCAGCCTGACAAGGGACTCAACCGAGTTTGGCTGGTACTGGTAGGGTGCCACAGCCCACCCTCCCCCGTTATACACCACAGATGAAGCTTCATAACGCTAAATCCCCTACTGCTGCTACCTCCACGGTCAACCAAAGCAGCAGAGGAAGCAGCAGGGCCTACCGGAACTGCGTCACAATCGCTCACCATTCATTCCTATTTCTAGCACGCTCTCTTGCCTCTCTCACATCTATCCTCCTATCACCCAGAGCTTCCTTCACTCCATCCATCCACCCAAACCTTGGCCTTCCTCTTGTATTTCTCCCATCAACTCTTGCATTCATCACCTTCTTCAGCAGACAGCCATTTTCCATTCTCTCAACATGGCTAATCCACTTCAACACATTCATATTCACTCTAGCTGCTAACTCATTTCTTACAACCGTTCTCACCCTCACTACATCATTCCTAACCCTATCTAGGCGAGATACACCAGCTATACTCCTTAGACACTTCATCTCTAACTCATTCAATTTCTGTCTCTCCGTCACTTTCATTCCCCACAACTCAGATCCATACATCATAGTTGGTACAATCACTTTCTCATACAGAACTCTCTTTACATTCATGCCCAACCCTCTATATTTTACTGCTACCTTAACTGCCCTCAACACTTTGCATCCTTCATTCACTCTCTGACGTACATCTGCTTCCACTCCACCATTTGCTGCAACAACACACCCCAAGTACTTAAACTGATCCACCTCCTCAAGTAACTCTCCATTCAACATGACATTCAGCCTCGAACTACCTTCCCTTCTCGTACATCTCATAACCTAACTCTTACCAACATTAACTCTCAACTTCCTTCTTTCACACACCCTTCCAAATTCTGTCACTAATCGGCCAAGCTTCTCTTCCGCGTCCGCATCCAGTACAGTATCAACCGCAAACAACAACTGATTTACCTCCCATTCATGGTCATTCTCGTCTACCAGTTTCAATCCTCGTCCCAGCACCGGAGCATTCACCTCTCTCACCACTCCATCAACATACAAGTTAAACAACCACGGTGACATCACACATCCCTGTCTCAGCCCCACTCTCACCGGAAACCAATCGCTCACTTCATTTCCTATCCTAACATATGCTTTACTACCTTTGTAGAAACTTTTCACTGCTTGCAACAACCTTCCACCAACTCCATATAACCTCATCACATTCCACATTGCTTCCCTATCAACTCTATCATACGCTTTCTCCAGATCCATAAACGCAACACATACCTCCTTACCTTTTGCTTAATATTTCTTGCATATATGCCTAACTGTAAAAATCTGATTCATACAACCCCTACCTCTTCTAAAACCACCCTGTACTTCTAAGATTGCATTCTCTGTTTTATCCTTAACCCTATTAATCAGTACTCTACCATACACTTTTCCCACCACACTCAACAAACTAATACCCCTTGAATTACAACACTCATGCACATCTCCCTTACCCTTATATAGTGGTACAATACATGCACAAACCCAATCTACTGGTACCACTGACAACATAAAACACATATTAAACAATCTCACCAACCATTCAAGTACAGTCACACCCCCTTCCTTCAACATCTCAGCTCTCACACCATCCATACCAGATGCTTTTCCTACTCTCGTTTCATCTAGTACACTCCTCACTTCCTCTCTTGTAATCTTTCTCTCATTCTCATCTCCCACCATCGGCATCTCAACACGTGCAACAGCAATTATATCTGCCTCCCTATTATCCTCAACATTCAGTAAACTTTCAAAATATTCCGCCCACATTTTCCTTGCCTCCTCTCCTTTTAACAGCCTTCCATTTCCATCTTTCACCGTCTCTTCAATTCTTGAACCAGCCTTCCTTGCTCTCTTCACTTCTTTCCAAAACTTCTTCTTATTCTCTTCATATGAATGACCCAATCCTTGATCCCACCTCAGGTCAGTTGCCCTCTTTGCCTCACTTACCTTGCGCTTTACTTTCACATTTTTCTCTCTATATCTTTCATACTTCTCTACACTATTACTCTTCAGCCATTCTTCAAAAGCCCTCTTTTTCTCTTCCACTTTTACCTTCACTCCTTCATTCCATCATTCACTGCCCTTCCTCATGCTGCCTCCAACAAACTTCTTGCCACACACATCACTTGCAATCCCAACAAAATTTTCTTTTACTGACGTCCACTCCTCCTCTAAATTACCAGTTTCTCTTACTTTCACTGCGTCATATGCCATTTTCAACCTTTCTTGATAAATACTTTTTACTCCCCGTTTTATTAGCTCTTCAACCTTCACTAGCTCCCTTTTACATCCACTTACTCTATTCCCCCACTCTTTTGCTACAACTAATTTTCCTTCCACCAAAAAATTATCAGACATACCATTAGCCATACCCCTAAACATGTGCACGTCTTTCAATCTTCCAAACATTCTTTTAGTTATCAACACATAATCCATTAACACCTTTTCTACAACTCTTCCATTTGCCATTCTTACCCATGTATACTTGGTTTAATCTTTCTTTGTGAAAAAGCTAGAACTTATCACCATCTCTTGCACAACACACATATCTACCAGTCTCTCACCACTCTCATTTTCACCTGGTACGCCATACTTCCGAATGACACATTCTACCTCCCCAGTGCCCACTCTAGCATTTAAGTCAACCATGACAACTATATAATTCCTTCTATCCAGTCCTTCTACACACCTAGTTAATTCATTCCAGAACTCATTCCGCTCTTCTTCACTTCTCTCACAACCGGGCCCATACGTATTGATAAAAGCCCAATATTCCCTACCCAACCTAATCCTTACCCACATTAACCTAGATGATATCTCCTTCCATTCCACTACTTTACCTGTCATCCATTCACTCAGCAATAAAGCCACACCTTCTCTTGCTCTTCCCCTTTCAATCATAGACAATCTACCAGACATTTCACCAAACATCACTTCACCTTTCCCTTTTATCTTTGTCTCACACAAAGCCAAGATATCCATCTTTCTATTCCTAAACATACTTCTAATCTCACATCTTTTACTCTCTATCGTACTACATCCACGAACATTCAAACACCCCAAAACTAGAGTACGGGAAGCAGTCACTCTCCCCCCAGCTCCACCTCTTTGATGTCTCAAAGGATTATAATACAGGAGAGGAGGTTCCCAGCCCCCTCGTCCCGTCCCTTTTAGTCGCCTCTTACGACACGCAGGGATACGTTGGCGCTATTCTAATTGTTTTCATGCCCCCGCGGCCACAGGGGGCATAAATCCTGACAAATCCTGAAAATTCCCAGACTTCTTTCAGAATCAGTTTACATTCCTCCTTTTATGTCTCCGGGGATTATGACATCCTGACATAACTTCAAGATGAAAACAATGGTTATGATTCTATCTTCAGCTGTTCCTTCAGAGCATTTCTTTATTACATTTATATACTTTCTTATACCATGGTTGGAACCAGAAAGTGGTAACTTTTCAGTTCTTGACACAAGCCTAAAACAGCGTATAAGTTGTCTTAGCTCTTCATTATATGTATAGGTATACTACTGAAAATATCAATATAAAGCAAAAAATAGAGGGAAAAGACAAAACGGGTATGAAGATATTGATGCTCCAACTAATCTACATAAAAGCAAAATTATGAATGCCGCCGAGATACGTTATTTATAACCTTATAGAAAACAGGTATATTAATTGCAGTAATTACTCCTCTTTTCAAGCCTTAAATTTCCAATCTAGTTTAAATTCTATAATGACAAAAAAATAAACTCTAGCTCTATATACAGTAGGGCAAATTAAGAATTTTTCTTCCATAAGTTCCAATTGATCTTTCAACGTTTTCAGAGGTTGAGAAAATGAAATAGTCATGCATGTTTACAAGTATTGCTCAACATTACTACAGCTGTGCGTCTGATAAAGTCTACTGTATTTATAATGTTCATAACTTATAAAATGGATTTACGTTGTTACCAACTGTCCTTGAAACAAGAGACAAGGTAAAGTCGTTTAATAAAGATTATTCCAACTTCCTGTTTTGATAACTTCATAATACTGTTACTGAGCAGGAGTCATAAGCCCAAAGCGCATAGTGTAAAAGAAAGTTTATTAAATATGCTCTGCCAGCTCAGAAAATGCCCTAGCAGCTATGATTTTTTTAAATACCCTAGGTGATAATGATCACATTTCCAAAACATTAGGCAGAATTCAAAGATCATTAAGATGCAAAAAAAAAAAAAAAAAAAGGTTACTAGCGATCGTAAGAATATATTGGAAATTTCTTTCCACATTTTTCTCACTATTTCAATCATCATTAAATGAACCCATTTGAAAAAATACTCTCAAGCAAAACAGGTGCTGCATTCACAATACCTTATATCTTACTGTGAGTATGCAAATTGTAATACTTCTCAGTTTTCGCAATCCAGTATTACTATTATTAAATGCTAAGCTACAACCCTAGTTGAAAAGCAGGATGCTATAAGCCCAGGGTCCCCAAAAGGGAAAAATAGCCCAGTGAGGAAAGGAAACAAGGAAAATAAAATATTCTAAGCACAGTAAAAACATTGAAATAAATATTTCCTATATAACCTATAAAAACTTTAACAAAACAAGAGGAAGAGAAACTAGATAGAAAAGTGTGCCCGAGTGTACCCTCAAGCAAGAGAACTCTAACCAAAGATAGTGGAAGACCATGGTACTGAGGCTCTGGCACTACCCAAATCTAGAGAACAATGGTTTGATTTTGGAGTGTCCTTCTCCTAGAAGAACTGCGTACCATAGCTAAAGAGCCTCTTCTACCCTTACGAAGAGGAAAGTAGCCACTGAACAATTACAATGCAGTAGTTAACCACTTGGGAGAAGAAGAATTGTTTGGTAATCGCAGTGTTGTCAAGTGTATGAGGACAGAAGAGAATCTGTAAAGAATAGGCCAGACTATTCGGTGTCTGTGTGGGCAAAGGGAAAGAACCGTAACCAGAGAGAAAGATCCAATGTAGTACTGTCTGGCCAGTCAAAGGACCCCATAACTCTCTAGCGGTAGTATCTCGACATTTCCTTGCTTCAAGATTCTAGTGTCTTCCTAAAATATATCAGAATTTTTGGCTCCTTGCCTTATTTGATATAGCGAACTCATCTCAACGTCTGAGGGAGACTAATTTACTCATACCTCCCTTTTTCGATAGATCGATTAAAATATAACTACCAAAGTTATCAGAAAATATTCTAAATTAGCTTTGGGATAGTGTTCTTTCCCTTTTGCTGAAATGATAAAGCTGGAATTATTTTCATCAGTAGAGTTACAAATTGCATCTCACAATTCTTACCAGGGAAATATTCATGCTGGCCAATGCAGTGAAAAAGAGTGAGAAAGAGCATGCCAATTTTGTGAGTTCTATTAAAAACTTTTTTAATAAAACACTTCATTAAAATCACTAAATGTATAAACGTTTTATCAAAAAATTTACAAAATATTTCCCACATTTATTTATTACGTCAAAACATTCAGTCAGTTGCATAGAAAAAAATATATATGAAAAAAAATCAGTTACTCGTAAATAAAGAGTATTGATACAGTATATTTAGCTGTAGCTTTCCTACTTTTTCTTCATTTGTTTTAAAAATAATTCAACAGCGAGCGAACAAAATCGGAATAACGCATGCACTCCAAAAATAAGCCTTCCAATGCAAACATTTGGAAGCTCTTGCTTTTAGGCGAACATAGGACCATTCGTTAATAAAATGCCGTTATTAAAATGTATCCAGTAAATAACTGGCCAAACCCAATAAAAAAACATGCCGTTAACAAGGTGGAATCTTTCATATATATGCAGAAATATTTCATATTTATAGTTGGTAAAATAACTTCTTTCTAAATTACTGGATATCTGAAGCCTTCATTTTAGAAATATATTTTTAATATCATTCTTCAACTATTTTTCCCTATACATATTGTTATTATACAATGAAGTGCGCATGATATTTTAAGACTTTTCCTCTAATTAGGGAAGAACCTAAAACTAAACATCACTACAGCAACACCAAATTGATACTTTAATTGCTTCAGGATGGGTGTACATCCTGTGCAAAAAAAAAATTTACAACATTAAACAATTCAAGCACTGCGCAGAATGCTCCTTAGCAGTAAGTTGAAACATCTTACATGCATTGTGCCATTTACACATATCGAGAACACACGTAAACGTTTACTTCCAACTACCAAGATATTAACGTATTTCCTTTTCGTTACCTATTTTACGTCGTCTAATCTGCCCTTCAGAGCTCACCATTAAATCTGTTCCTTCATTGTAACACTTCGAAACTAGAGGGGCATTCAGTAGAGAGCATGCCATCGCCACGCCAAGCAATTTTATTTTGCTCTTAACTCATCTTCCTACTTATACTTCTATGCATTTTCTTCCAAATCTAATGGTTTTGCCCCTGGGTCATACTCTACATGCACACCAAGTTCCGTTGAAACTGGTTCTGTAATTTTTGCGCAATGTTGTCTCAAAACAAAATATAAACTAACAAAATATCAGTCATTTACATAACATTGCTATTATTTTCAAAGTACTGCTGCGTACATATTCTTTGATTTACTTCACCCAAAATGTTACAGATTCATCCTTGGGTCATACCCAACGTGACTACCAAGTTTGGTCAAAATCAGTAATGTAGGTTTTGCGTAGAGTTGCTCACAAACAAACAAACACATGTATAGATAAACAGACAGGGGTGACTACATACAGCTCGCAAAATATTCGATTTTGGCGAAGGCAACAAGACAATCTTTTCACCAACCTATCGTGTTCCATTCCTTCTGCATGACCAAACCATCTCAAAAGCCTCTGACATTATACTCACTATTTCTATATTTCTTGATATTTCGTTTCTGCTTAATTCATTTATATTATGCAAACAGGCTATATCAAGTACATTCAAATTTGTCTATCCTCGACTTTCAATATATACACATTCGATGACCCAGCTTTCCCCATCATACCATAGGCTGTGATATTGAAACCGAAGCAAGTATAAAATATGTAACAGAATCTTTATTTCTCCACCACGTACACCATGCACACACAGACACACATATGTATATACATATAAATGTATACATATAATGTATATATATATATATATATATATATATATATATATATATATATATATATATATATATATATATATATATATATATATATATATATTCATGTGTGTGTATGTATACAAACATATACACATATATTTACACATATACGTGAGTGTGTCGTTGTGCGTAGATAGTTATATAGACGCAAAGATAACGTCTTTAACAGGAAGTAAAACATAATCTAAAATATAAATTGAATATCTGAACAATAGGAAAATTAAACAGTAGAAAGAACGGTCCTACGCGTTTCTTTGAAATGAGTCCGATGTCATACGCTTTGCTATACAGTATATGTGTATATATACATATATATATATATATATATATATATATATATATATATATATATATATATATGTATATATGTATATATATATACTTGTGTGTGTTTGTATATACACACATATATGAATAAATATATATATATATATATATATATATATATATATATATATATATATATATGTGTGTGTGTGTGTGTGTGTGTACTGAATGTGTGTATATATAATATATATACATATATATATATATATATATATATATATATATATATATATATAATATATATATACATACCTACACATATATACAGTATATACATATTTTTTTATTTATATATATATAAATATATATATATATATATATATATATATATATATATATATATATATATATATATATATATATATATATATATGAAGTAGTTATCGTTTGGATGCTGCAATTTAAAAGGTTGGTGAGGCAAAGAGAACTTTTGTTCTGGGATAAAAGACATTACCATATGGCGGTTTATGAAGTAATCAAGGACAAATTGATTTACCAAGTTGGTGGAGCTAAGAATTTTTGGGTAAACTTCAACAGCATTTTAGGGAAAATGAGAATGATCATGGTAATTCTAACTAGAACAGGCACTCGGTAGGGCCACGGTCATGGTAAAACACACACCTTTGCCTATATCATGTTGTATATCACAAGATCGGTAATTGAATTATGCACATTTGGCACTAGTTTCATGCAAAGCAGATAAAAACTGACCACGATATGGTAAAAAAAAAAAAAAAAACGTTCTCGTGACCTTGGCCTCGACTTTTGACCCAATCACTCGCAAAATCTTATAAAAATGTCCTTGGATTATAACCAATCATACCATTTAATTTCATGAGATTCTGTCAAATAATTTTTGAGTTATGCGAATCACAAACACACAGACATACAGACAAATAAATACAGACCTATCAAAACATAACCGTCGCAACAAAGTTGGCAAAAGTAAAAAGCGAATGTATCTTAGAATAAAAGAATTCGTTAAGGAAATCCTGCACAAAATAAATGTAATTATATGTATATGGATTATTTCGAAGATTTTTAATATGAATGATGAATATAGGCCAATATGATGGATGAATTGTTTAGAAGGGTTATGCGTTAATTTATAAAGTCTTATGGAAGCGACTAAAGAAATCAATAGAAGCAATAAAGCCAGGCTGTATAAGGTATTTCTGGAAAACAAAAAGGTTTAGTAGGAATGGGAGAAGAATAAACCTTCCTTTGCATAAATGTTAAGGTAATAAGGGTATCTGTGAGTATTATAAGGTAGTGGAATGAAAAACAGAATGATTATTAGAAGAACAATGTGGACTTTTAAAATAATGGGGCCGTGACCTATGTAGATGTGTGAGAAGTTAGGAAAATCTGGAATTGTGATCATGGTTATAATAAAAAAAAACACGTGATACGTGGACTGTAAAATGTGAGTTGTTGACGGCTTATTCGTGTTTAGTGGGGAAAGTAAAACAGGTATAGACAGAAAAATTACTGATTTATAGAAAATGAGGAATTTATACGGTGTTATTTTACTTTTAGTTTGCTTAATACCTCTTGGTATGTAATAAGAAATGGTATGAGATCCAGGTGAAAAGTTACTGAATTGGAAAATTGGCTGTTGTTTGTATATATAATACTTCAGGTTAGAATTAGTAAAGATAAATTATATAGGGCAGTGAAAGAGTAAAGACATTTGTAAAAATAAAAAATTGAAAGTGAATGTGAGCAAGAATAAGGCTATGAGAGTAAATGAAAATTAGGAAAATGGAACAATGAATATGAATATGGAAGTTGGAAGAATAGAAGCGATAATTGGTTTGATACTTATAAGACACATTTATTAAATCTTCTTTCTTTACAATTGACGTCTATGAAACTGGAAGACTAGCAAAGATTATATTCTATTTCCTTAAAAAAAATATTGTGATCTAGAATATTTAAAATGAGAAACCTCTGTAAGGTTAATAATTCTATTTATGTATTAAGGAGAATTCTTAATGCATTATTAGATTTTTAACACCTGTTTTCAAGTAGCTGTGATATTCATCTATATTATCTGGAATAGTTGAGGAAACGATCAATGACTTAAAACGAATAAAAGAAAGGATAATTCGTTTAGATAACAAGAATTTCATCGCGATTTCTCGCCTATAAATCTATTAGAAGCTATCATATTTAATGGAATCAGTAAATACACTTGGTATGAGCTACGTGGAAGCAGAATGTATTATTACTGAACAACATGAGAGGTTGATAAAGATACGAATAGATAACCCCAGTCTCTGTCTCTCTCTCTCTCTCTCTCTCTCTCTCTCTCTCTCTCTCTCTCTCAACCAAACAGAGTTGGAATCAAGGTCTGCGGCATGGAATCAAACTGGATTGCGGAAGGACTAATAAAGAGAATCTAATTTCTATGTTGTCGCCAATGCTTGAATTACTGTGTCGGCCATCAGGGCCAATCCGAATTCCTGAATTCGACTAGAGCGACAGCACACAGTCAACCTCCTGGCTCCGAAGTGAGGCCTGGAAACAAAAATGGGTGGGGTGGGGGGGAGGAGGATAAGGGCGGCGGAGATCATAGTGAAGTTTATAGACGACTGAGGTCAGCGGGAAATCGCATAAAAGGGTCTTGAGAACAAAGAAATGTCTGCAAAGGCCTGCGGTAAGGCATGTATAATGTATTGTTTATATATATTTGCGGATATATACATATATAAATATATATATATATATATAAATATATATATATTATATATATTATATATATAAATAAATATATATATATATATATATATATATACATATATATATATATATATATATATATATATATATATATATATATTTATATATATAAACATATATTCATATCTATAGTGTATATATATATATATATATATATATATATATATATATATATATATACATATATATATATATATCCGTAAATATATGTAAACAATACATTTATATGTATTTATATGTATGTATGTATGTATATATATATATATATATATATATATATATATATATATATATATATATATATATATATATATATATATATATTATCTTACGAAGCTGGTCTAGTGTAGAGTACATATTTTGTTCATGTATTTCATTTGTATATTTACAAGGTGTATAGCCAGCTCGTAGGTGAGCTCCTCTCATATAGGTATAAGTAATTGTATGTAAATTACGTAAGACTTTCGTCATTTATTTCATTGTAATTTTCATTCAAGTCAGTGTATGTAGATTTACGTTGTTTTCAAGAATTAACTTTTTATTTCACGTATTTTGTTACAAAGTCTTATGCAATCTCGATTAAGTGTGCTGTATCTTTAATATTTGGAGTCAAGTGATTATTCAATTTTCATAAGTATCTTTTTCTTGTTTTAGTCTAAGGATTTGATCAGATTTAATATTTCAAGTGATTTATTTTTGGTGTTATTTTCTATAGAATATATTTGTTTTTGTAAATTGTGTATTATTTCAATCACCAGTGTTTCTTACAGAACTCTCTTGTATCCTGTTCAAGAATCGAAATAAGAGGTTGTTTTGAATAGTTCTTAATAATAATTACCCAGTTTGTTTTGAGTGTACATACGAGACCTTTGGATATTTATTGCCGACTGGGAGTTATATGATTTTCTCAGATTTTGGGTTTTATTCACGAGTAACAGATTCATGTAAAACAAACAGATGAGTTTGAAACTCGAGAGGTTGTGTAACTTGCCAGCCGTAACATATGATATACATTTTTGGTGCCCAGACCCGGGACCAAAATATATATATATATATATATATATATATATATATATATATATATAAATATATATATATATATATATATGTATATATATACACATATATATACATATATATATATTTATATATATATGTGTGTATATATGTGTATACATATGTATATATACATTTAGAGAGAGAGAGAGAGAGAGAGAGAGAGAGAGAGAGAGAGAGAGAGAGAGAGAGGAGAGAGAGAGAGAGAGAGAGAGCACTCTCATCTGTTGGTCAATTTCACCAGATATATAATGTATATGTATCATTGATAACCAAAACAAACACTATGAAATCTCAACCTCTCGATTTCCTCTGACATTTTAGTTCTCCTTATCGCTAAAATCCATAAAATTGATTTATAACACAATAGAATATAAGTCCACTGTAAGGGATTCTTCGGCAAAACTACATTGATTGAATGCTGGAAGTATACTTCAGTATAAAGACTATGGTGGTGAAAATTTAAATACAAGTGTTAGGATACTCCAAAATTAATCAAGAAGTATCGATAAAGGAAAAATCTAAGTCTTTGAACGGAAAATTTTAAGATTAATTTTAAAATTCATGAATGATTTTTCACATGACTTCAGAAAATTTCATGACCAATCTTGCAAGCTTTTCGCCCTCGTCGACAAACCTTATGTTTCCAATCTTGCAACAGGACTGACATACTGTATGTTCTTCAAGGCCATTATCTCTTGTCCAAACAGGAAACGCTATGAAGCTTAATTAATAAGATCCTCAGGAGAGCTGGATTTATCTCAGATTCGATTCCCTTTAGAGTGAAACTGCTCCTTGGGGGAAGCTGTTCCAGATTTCCTCTCTATTAAAAAAAAATTATGTATTATCATCATGCGAACCATGCCCTTTCTATTCTTTCATCGATAAAGTTAATTATTCTAGTGTTGCACTATGATTGATGTCAGGTTTAACCGCCCTTTCAAAATATCTAAACTCGCCAATTATATTGGTCCCCAATTGCAGACTCGTAACCCCTAGTCTTTCTTCCCTTAAGTATCTTTTGCACTTCTATCCAGATTATCCAGGCATTGCGTTGTCATGATTTCCGTTCATAAATATATTTCAATATGCAACGTTTTTGCTAATTGAATAAAATAATTTCTACGTTATATATATATATATATATATATATATATATATATATATATATATATATATATATATATATATATATATATATATATAAGTATATATGAGTGTATGCAATAGACAATATATATACATACAGTATATATATATATATATATATATTATATATATATATATATATATATATATAGATATATATATATATATATATATATATATATATATATATATATATATATTATATACATATACATACATATATATATATATAATATATATATATATATATATATATATATGTGTGTGTGTGTGTGTGTGTGTGTATACTATACGGACGTAAAGAGTCCCCTTTATGCAACGTTTGTTGTTTATGTATATTTACAGAATGACTTAAATACATTTTATTTCATAACAAAAAAAAAAATACACATTGAACCATATTTACATAAACATAAAAATAACAATGCAAGTTATATCGTGCTAAGGGAGATGACTGAAGCAAAATGGTGTCCTTTAACTATGTGAAGTTGTTCACCAAACTAATTACATCAGTATATAAGTAACAAACAAATGATATTTGATTAATTCTCTCTCTCTCTCTCTCTCTCTCTCTCTCTCTCTCTCTCTCTCTCTCTCTCTCTCTCTCTCTCTCTCTCTCTCTCATCGTAGAAGGGCTGCAAAATAAGTGAGAAAACGTTCTGTAACAAAGTCAGTCAGAGTTGACAACAACTGATTACCAGTTCCTAGAAAGTGATTACACTTTGCGTGGTTTGCCGTATGACATAATCAAGAAACCAATTTTACTACAAAGCTTTTGTCATTCCATTTCTGAGAAATGTTTTCACATAATAGCATCTTCCGTAGTAGTTTCTGTGCTCTTGTGTTTTCATATCCCAACATTCTATTTATTACCTTCTCAGTGAGATCACTTTTACTTCAGATTTAATCTCCTTTCTTCCACAATACATACAACATTGTTCTTGCGTATATTTAGTTATTTGCTTACGAATATTCAACACTAATTCAAATATAACAGTCAATCCATTAATTTACTAACGTATCAAGGAGAATCTTTATCAAATGATCGTATAGTCAGAAATACTTAAGATTCTTTCATACACTCATTTGTGATTATATAATTTTATATTATATTTGTAAAAGCTTTTTTTTTTTACTGTAGTAATACACTACAGTGCCAAAAAGCTTTGCTTATTTCATAATGTAGAATGGCGTGATGGGATTATAAGGCATGCAGAATGAAAAGGAACTCGTTACTATTTTGAAATTGGAATTGTTTGCGTTCAACTACACATCTCTATTAAATAACAAAAGATAAAAATATTAAAGAAATCATAAAATCTTGAACATCAAGTTATGAATTTTATGAAGATTTAACGATGATAAACGACGCGAGAAGAAAATAGACGCAAATGCAAATTTAAAGCCACAAACATATATATATATATATATATACATATATATATATGTATATATATATATATATACATATATATATATATATATATATATATATATATATATATATATATATATCATTTCAGAGATATTTTCATTTAAGTTTTCCAATGTGCAGCAATATTTAAACACGACCCTTTTACTGATTTTTTTTTTTAAAGATATATGCTATCTTGCTTTTCCAATTATGGTTGTAGCTTAGCTTGTAATAATAATAATAATAATAATAATAATAATAATAATACCGAGTGCCCGTAATAGTTAGGAAAAGGGGAAGGGTGGAAAGAATGGAATCTCTGAGCGTGTGTGTGCATATCTAAATATTTAGTAATCTTACTTGGCGGGTCGCATATACTAGTTACACACACACACACACACACACACACATATATATATATATATAGTATATATACATATATATATACACACGAATGTTATGTATATGTGTATACACACACATACTGTGTGTATATATATATATATATATATATATATATATATTATATATATATATATATATATATATATATATACATATATGTGTGTGTGTGTGTGTGTGTGTGTGCTCGCGCGCGTGTGGAATTTGTCAATAAACCTTTTCAACACCGTTGAAACTAGGATAGATATGGCTTCAATGAGCGACTATGGCGCTTCCTGTAAAGGAACAAGGTAAAGTTGTTCCAAAACCTTGCAATGACAAGACGTATTTTAGGGTCTACTTTTGTCGCCTGCTGCCTAAACAAAGTAGGAACAAAGGCCTTGAACTGTTGTTAAATATTCTCCTATTACGATGAATATTCCTTATCAAGTACCTAAAGGCTTTTCTTAGAGTAGACATTAAATCATTGAACTTCCCGCTACAGGCATCACTTTTCTGGCTTCCTTTGTTATTCGCTCGTATCTCTTTGTAATCCATCCGATTCTTCTGGCGTGTCACGCTTTGTCTAACTGATAAGGCTTCTGTGCCGCATGCTGGTCGAAGAGAGTAAACAGGGTCGATTAACCAAATATCTAAGCCGAGTTTCATTCAAAATGTAAGGATTCAGTTAAGGTCATATTATAGTGAATAAAGATCATAAAGAATCGGTATGACTGACTTCCTTATATTGAAAGTTTTGAATATCTAAAAATATTACACGTTATTATGATTTCTTATAGGTTTCTATTAAATCTGTGATCAGATATTTTAAAACATTGACAGGAGAGAAAGACTAGTGACGAATATAATTATATTTTACTTTATACTTGTGTTGATGATTCCTCAGGCATCTCTCTATCTCTCTCTCACATTATATAGTTATATATTTCCCTTTATTATATTATTCCTATAAAGGAACCGTTTACGACAACTTCATTCATAATCCATTGCAGCGTTGATACTAATGTATATCACAGATATATATATATATATATATATATATATATATATATATATATATATATATATATAAATATGTGTATACATATATATAAATATGTGTATACATATATATAAATATGTGTATACATATATATAAATATGTGTATACATATATATATATATATATATATATATATATATATATATATATATATATATATATATATATATATATATATATACATATTAAGTTTGCTAAGCTACAACCCTAATTGGAAAAGCAGAATGCTATAAGTGTGTATATATATATATATATATATATATATATATATATATATATATATATATATATATATATATATATATATATATATATATATATATATCATACCCAGTATTCACAAGACTTTCGTCTTATTACCAAATCTGCATTTAATCATTGGCGAAATTTTTAATATTCCATTCATTCTGATACTACTGACCACGGGATACTAATACAGCAAGTTACAGTAGCACCTTCCACTGGGTGAGATATATCAAACCAACAAGCCCTAGACAACTGCGCCGTTTATCTTTTTGAAAACTGCATAAATAATGTGACTAAAACGAGATTGAGAGTCCACGTTTACCAGTAGGTGTCAAAGGGTAATGCAAAGTACAACATCATCAGGTTATTTCTTATATTAGAAGCGTAAAGAATATATTATTTGCCCAATTGAAAATCCCTAATTCATGTTATTTATTAATTCAAGGATGATATAAATCCAACGGACTCTTCAAGAGAGTATATAGTTCACAGTGACAACTTCTATGAAAAACTTTTCGACTAATTCATTATTTTAAGAAGATGAAAATAACGAGAATGAAATGCAGAAATAATTTTCATATAAGAAGGATCTTCTCAATGAAAATCGCAAGTTAACAAATTTTAATCTCTCTATATAGGCAATCAGCATAAAAACGAACTGCTCCTCGTCTCAACGAGTTCATAAGTGAAAGCTCACATTTACAATTATGCATGAACCCGCGCATAACATACGCACACCAATGAAATTAACTCTTCATTAAAGAAGAGTAAGTCGTATGATGTCCTTTCCCTTCCCTGCAATCTACTGTAAAAGCAGTTAGTCCATAAAAGCATGAGCTCTCCAGGCAGCGTTCACCTTTAAGGTTTACGAAGAGAGAGAAAAACTCATTTTATCGGAACCTGTGAGCGAGGGCACCATAACTCAAAAGGAGTTTTCAGCCATAGTTATTGCTTCGCGTGGAAAAAGTCGAAAGATATTCTCTCCCCAGCAGGAGATAGACAGGGGATGGAGTCTTTAAGCATCTCTCCGCCTTCAGAAAGGCAAGGCCCGAGCATTCATCAGGTGTAAGACTCCCCATGAGACCGGAAATGGGAAGGCAAGCAGCGGCCGAAGCAGCAGAAGTGTTTGGCTGATGTCGGATTGGGCGTCAGCTCCCATTTGTAATGGAGGAGGCTCACGCCGTTCAACGATCGTTATTATCCAACCACCGGCTTTAATGGCATCGTTAACCTCCCTAATCTTCCTTCCACAGAACTTCCCTCCTCCACACATTATCTGCATGTCTTCTTACCTTGCTCCCTTGGCCTCAACATTCTTATCTCAATGGAGGTCGTATAACCTCACGATAGGTCCTCCAACCCCAAACCTCCTCGAAGAGATTTCTTTTTGGTTCCATCCCCAACCCGAATCAACCCCGCCCTCTCTTCCCGAACCACTAACCCTTCTACACCCCCCCCCCCCCAGTTTCAGAATTACACGTTGAGAAGGCGGTTCACTTTATTTACAGTATGGAGATATAAGTAGAGTGCAAAAGTCATGGTCCTCTAATTTAATTAAAGAACGTGCACCTTTCCATTTTGACCAAGATTTAAAGGTGGTCATTAATGGTAGTTTAAACCTCATACTCATTTGGCTCTTGTTTTTCGAATGTTATTTCTATTAGTTATTACACAAGATATTCTTCACCATAAAGTCTTTAGAAAAATAATTTTCATATTTCTGCCCTGTATCAATGAGACTATCTGCTTAAACTTAAATGAAATTCATTTATTTTATAGGTTTTTAAATTTTGTTCTCTGAGTCAGTTTACTGCAATTGCCTTTTTCTCTGGTGAGTTCACTTACAAAGAACAGTATCGCCAGCATTATCTTTACGCGTATAAAGATAATTAAATATTGTATATTATTATTATTATTATTATTATTATTATTATTATTATTATTATTACTTACTAAGCTACAACCCTAGTTGGAAAAGCAGTAGGCTATAAGCCCAGGGGCTCCAACAGGGAAAATAGCTCAGTGCGGAAAGGAAAAAAGGAAAATAAAATATTCTAAGAAGAGTAACAACAATAAATATCTCCTATATAAACTATAAAAACTTTAACAAAACAAGAGGAAGAGAAATAAGATAGGAGAGTGTGCTCGAGTGTACCCTCAAGCAAGAGAACTCTAACCCAAGACAGTGAAAGGCCATGGTACAGAGGCTATGGCACTACCCAAGACTAGAGAACAGTGGTTTGATTTTGGAGTGTCCTTCTCCTAGAAGAGCTGCTTACCATAGCTCAAGAGTCTCTTCTACCCTTACCAAGAGGAAAGTGGCACTGAACAAGTACAGTGCAGTAACCCCTTGGGTGATGAAGAATTATTTGGTAATCTGGGTTGTCAGGTGTATGAGGATAGAGGAGAATATGTAAAGAATATGCCAGACTATTCAGTGTGTATGTAGGCAAAGGGAAAATGAACCGTAACCAGAGAGGAGGATCCAATGTAGTACTGTCTGGCCAGACAAAAGACCCCATAACTCTCTAGCGGTAGTATCTCAACGGGTGGCTGGTGCCCTGGCCAACCTACTACCTAGACTCATTATGCTTCATACGTGAATAGCATGTATGAGGCAGCTAGTATATCTAAAGATTAAGCTCTACCGTTACAAGTGATAATAAGATCATATCACCGTTTTCATTCTATTTGAGGCATATGGTAATAAAACGCACACTACTCTTCCCAGGTAAAGATGCGTAAAGAAACTGGAGCACCCAATGAATGATTGATTGATTGATTTGAGGGTTTCCAGCATCTTAAAGAGCACCCAATGAATGATTGATTGATTGATTTAAGGGTTTCCAGCATCTTAAAGAGCACCCAATGAATGATTGATTGATTGATTTGAGGGTTTCCAGCATCTTAAAGAGAACCCAATGAAACCACACAGAGAAAGAGAGGGAGGAGATGGGATTCAGCTAATTCTTTCCATTATTACCCATATTTTACCTCGTCTACAGCGATCTCTCCAGTCTGAGATACCCAACATATCCGGAATGGAGTATACCTCTCATACCTTATTTGTCTACAGAAACAGAAGAATATGAGATAAAGGACACACGCACACACGCACATAATATATACATATATATATATATATATATATATATATATATATATATATATATATATATATATATATGTGTGTGTGTGTGTATACAAGCATATATATTTTATATATATATATATATATATATATATATATATATATATATATATATATATATAAGAGAAAGAGAGAGAGAGAGAGAGAGAGAGAGAGAGAGAGAGAGAGAGAGAGAGAGAGAGAGAGAGGGGGGGGGGCGTGTCTCCGTAGGGCTTCAGTAATCAGTTTGTGGGAATACGGAAGAAGACCTTGGTTGTTATGTGGTAAAGGTAATAAGGGTTATTTATACTATCCCTTATATAAGGAATTCTACGAAAGACGAGAGGAAGAAACAGGGGAAAACTCTGAAAATTAGATAAACAAACAGAAATTTGGTATGGAAGTGGAAAATGAAGGCTGCACTGCTAATATTCCAGCATATGTGATTTTATGTTTTGGGTGAATATATCAGGAACCAACGTTGATGTAAAATAATCTTTTTATTGTGTTTGTACATGCATATATATACAGAGAGAGAGAGAGAGAGAGAGAGAGAGAGAGAGAGAGAGAGAGAGAGAGAGAGAGAGAGAGAGAGAGAGTTGAATATTAGTAGTAACCTAAGCAATTAAATGTTGAATCAGGCTTTCAAATGCTTAATAATCCTTTTTAATCTTAATACTAGAGTATTGTCATTTTTATTTATAGGGCCCTGTTAATGTTTAAAATGGCTAAATAGAAAAATTATACTTAAAAGTTTTAAAATCTTGCCAATTTTC